>NC_022030.1:63663616-63664277 GCF_000317375.1 Microtus ochrogaster
CACACAGCCACACAGTCACACACACACAGCCACACAGTCACACACACACAGCCACACACACACAATCTCACAGCCACTCAGCCAGACATGGAATAAAAAAGAAAGAAAAGATATACAGAAATAGAGAAAGGTTAAATCCCAGAGGCCAAAGATAGATGGGATAATTTAAGTTAAGAAAAGCTGGCTAAAAACAAGCCAAGCTAAAGCCGGGCATTCATAAGCAAAAATAAGTATTTGTGTATCTATTTGGGAGCTGGGTGGTCAAAGAGTAAAAAGAATAAAAACAACAAAAACAGAAACAAAACAAAACCAAAAAACACCTAACTACAACTGCATGTGCCTTGGGTACCACAAAACCTGGATCCATGCTGTGCTATGATCCCATCCTCTCCCACTTCACCCACTCCAAAGCCCAGGTCTCTTCCAAAGGGACTCCTGGGATGGGGTTTATCTGAGAGGTGTTCCTGCTCTGAATAGAATGAAGAACTTTTCTGTGGTTGCGTCCTAGAGTGGCAGGCAGTGGTAGCGTCCTAGAGTGGCAGGCAGTGGGAGCATCCTAGAGTGGCGGGCAGTGGGAGCATCCTAGAGTGACAGGCAGTGGGAGCATCCTAGAGTGACGGGCAGTGGGAGCATCCTAGAGTGGGGCAGTGGGAGCATCCTA
>NC_022030.1:63664377-63682070 GCF_000317375.1 Microtus ochrogaster
GGAGCATCCTAGAGTGGGGCAGTGGGAGCATCCTAGAGTGACAGGCAGTGGGAGCATCCTAGAGTGGGGCAGTGGGAGCATCCTAGAGTGACAGGAAGTGGGAGCATCCTAGAGCGACAGGAAGTGGGAGCATCCTGGAGTGGGAGGCAGTGGGAGCATCCTAGAGTGACGGGCAGTGGGAACATCCTGGAGTGGTGGGCAGTGGGAGCATCCTAGAGTGGCAGCAGTGGGAGCATCCTAGAGTGGGGCAGTGGGAGCATCCTGGAGTGGGAGGCAGTGGGAGCATCCTAGAGTGGGAGGCAGTGGGAGCATCCTGGAGTGGGAGGCAGTGGGAGCATCCTAGAGTGATAAGCAGTGGGACAGGTGTACCAGGACTCACACAGACACCAATACTTTGAACGTAGATCTGCATGAGATGGAGATGGAGGGTCATGGCTTTCTCCCGTTCCCATTCTTTCTCTGACAAGATCCACTTCTCCAGGAGCTGTGTAGAGATCCCAGGACATAGGAGCAGTGTTAACATCCTGGGGACAGCCAGCTCCACCCTAGCCAGCTAGCATGCCATGGTCCCTCCCACTCAGAATCTGACTTCCGTGGTTCTAGACACTTTCTTCTCACCCTCTACCATGAAGGGAGTTGAGCTGTGGCCAGAGTGGGAGGTCTCCAGTATCCTTTCAAGAGTAGCACTTGAAAGTTGTGCTGGGCCTAGCTCCAAACAGATGTCCTAAACACACACCAACCCTCAGCTCAGGTGTTGCTCACAGGACATTCTAATGTCAGGTGTTTGGTCTTTTTGTTTATTTGTTTGTTTTCCCCAGTGCTGTGAACATTTTGCTGTTAAGGCTTATATATGAAATGCCCCCACCCTAAGACTGTGTGTTGAAAGCCTGGCCCCCAGCCTGTGGTATGGCTGGGAAGTGATGACATCTTTGGGAAATGGAGCTTAGTGGGAAGTGAGGTCAACAGAGATGTTCACTTGCAGGTTGTACTGGGATTCTATCCTCCCCTTTCTGCCACTTTTGAGCCATACGGTGGACAGATTTCCACCTTGCCCTTCTGTCATGATGTGTCTTGCCACAAACCCAGAGCAATGGAAGCAGACAGCCATAAACTCAAAGTTCTGAAACCCCAAGCCATTCCCCAGTGTCTGGCTATCCGGTCACTCTCCAGCAAGGGTGGTAGCCACCTCTGTCTCTTCATCCCTCTGCCAAGTAACTCACGTGCACGGTCTCTTGCAGTCCCTTGGGGTCCAGCTGCCTCTGCAGGAGGCCTTCCATCAGCTGCTTCAGGGAACTCAGGGCATTTGCATACAGGGTCTGAGAGAGAAAGGAGATAGATAGATAGATAGATAGATAGATAGATAGATAGATAGATAGATAGATAGATAGATAGATAGATAGAATTGTGCAGCCATGAAAGGTTCTTATAGCCACTTATCAGTGCTCTGCAGGTGTCTTTAGGGGATGAGATGAGATGCTATAGGAATGTGTTGTTGCTCATGGGAGGAAGGCAAAGTGGTACATGAATCTTCTGCATATGTTCTTATCCCTCATTCCAGATACCTTTGAAACATTTACTGGAGATACTGAGGTCTCTATCAGACTGGGGTCCCCGACAAATTCAGGATGCATCTTCACATATGACCACTGGGCTTGGCGTAGATGATCTAGTTACACCATTGAGGTTTCAGGTTTTTACCTCTTATAGCAGCTAGCATTAGTTCATACTTACTAATAGAGCCACTCCAAATTGCTGTGTTGTCGGTGGTTTGAGAAAGTGGAGCCTACCTACGCCAACGTAAACTTCCGGATTCTGACCCAGAAAACAAGGAGGCCTCCCTTGAGGAACCTACCTTAACAGACTCATTGTCTTCCCCTGGTGGTTGGAGAGAAATAATTGCGTGTATGCTGATATCCATCAGGTCCATGCTCTCCTCTGAAGAGTAGAAAGGCTTCAGGGTGCTAAAGAAAGACGTGTTAGCAGCGGGAGTGGCCACTAGGAGCTAAACCCATTCTGCCCACCGCCCACTGGGCAAGGCAGGCATGTCTCAGAGTGAGAGGAAGGACCCAGCACCTTGGCTGGGGGCTCAGGCATGCTTCCCTGACTAGGAGCCCTGTTCTGCCTGACCACCAGCATTCAGTACTTTATCTGTGATAGAAGCAGAATTTGTGGGCACAAGGCTCACTCTTTCACTTCCTGTTGCCTGCTCTGACCCTAGGAACCTCTTCCTTCCAGATCACAACCACAACGTTGGCCCTCGCGGCCTGCCTGGGGTTTTTGGTATCATAACTGAGTTGCTCATCAGTGTAAACTCTAAGACTCCACATGGAGGGAGCCTATGGAATCAGAGCCCATGGGAGCATTCCAGCCCGAGTACATGCAGGGTAGCAGCCAGCCAATTGCTGCCTCCTTCTCTTTCTAGACCTGCCTCAAGTTCCAGTTCACAATCCTGGTTGCTCATTAGAATCACCTCGACATCCTTTTAAGAACTCCCAAGGACCACGTCCAGACTCTAGGGCCTCCTTACACACTGAAGGTTCAAGATCAGTGCACCAATTCTATTAATAGTTTCTCGGGGGCTTCCATTGTACCCCAGAGCTGAGACTTCCTGCCTTAAGAAATTCCTGCCTCTTTGCCACTCACTCTGTGGGGGTCAAACTCCCTCACAGATCCAATCACCCTGCTTATGCTGAAGTCAAAAGTCAAATGGCAGTCTACATCAGCCTTTCTGACAAGTACCTATTGTGCAGAAGCCAGAAGCCGAATTACGTTTTCAAGGCAGACCCTTGTCTAGAATTAGAGAGGGCCGTCAGTCTCCTACAAGCACCTTCTTCTATCTCTTCTTACCCTTAATCCTCTCTGGGTGCATTTGTCTTTTCTCCAAGTCCTTCCAGCCCATGTCTAGAGTGTAACAATCTCTGCTCCCCCGAGGGGAATGGAGCATCTTCAGAATCTGTTCTCAGTGGCTCCGCTACTACAGCCCACACACCTGCCAATCACTTCCATATCCCAGAAGTAGCACCCAACTTGAAAAACTCCTGAGGCGTCTAGATGGGCCCTACCTACTGGGCTAGTCCATTGTCTTGGGGAGTTACTGACCAACACCACCGCCACTGAGGTAGAGAGAGGAGGTAGGAGGCTTGGAGTAGCACTGAGGGACGGCCACAGAGTTTGTCCTATCATCAGGAGGCAATAGGCGCTCCGGCAGGCCCCGCCCCAGCTCACCTCAGCTGTGAGAGGGCGTCCATGGCCATTGACCTCACTGGAGAAGCCAAGTGGTCAGGCGGTTCTGCTTTGATGATCACCTGTTCAGCACAAGAAGGGTTTTGAACTGTTGGTCACCCAGAAGCTGAATAAGGGCACCGAGGGCAATGACATGATCTGGTGCCGGGCTAAGAAGGACCTGGGCCTTTGTAAAGAGCTCTCGACCCCACATGCCCACATTCTTAATGTTCGTATGGCAGCAAAGTGCAGGGGGGGGGGGAGGAGAATACACAGTGGGCCTAGGCTTCTCCCCCAGGGCCACCAGTGACTTGATGTGTGTCCTTGGCCACACGATCTACTTTCCCAAGCCCAAGTTCCCTTGTCCTATACAAGACTTGATGTTTGTTTTTTTTTTTTTTTATTGTGCTAGGCTTTTGTAAAGTGACTGGAGCCAAGCACCCATTTCCCCGTTCCTCCTGCACCTCTCTTTCCCCAAGGACTGCTTCTGGCGCAGTACAGGTGGTCTTTAAGACACCGCTTTTTTTTTTTTTGTCAGCTATGAGAGAGTGGGGACAATTGGGAATGAGGGATTGGTTGATGCACGAGTTCTATCATCCTGTAGGTAGTTGACCCTTTCTAAACTTCCCCAAAGATCTGTGCAAAAGATACTCTAAGTCCTGGTTCTCAATGGCTTCTGTCTCTTCCTGTGAAAAAGTACTGAGGCTGTGCCCTTCACCCCCTCACTCCCACTCATCCTGACTAGGCCTCTGTCTGCTGCTGATCCTTGAGCTGGCTTCTTCTGGGCACCATTGGGCACAAGCCCTGCCCTAGTTTTCCCATTCTTTTGTGACCGTGAAGCCCTCTGTGATATACCAAAGTCGTCCTCAGAGCCTATAGTCCAGCAGATGAGAATCAGGCAGGAAGGCTTTACAGCCCCCAGAGATATGTCCCAGATATCCCCTCAAAGAACCTCAACCAGGGCGACTGGGGAGCTCTGTCCCACGGGGGATCCCTGACCCACTTACAACAATCAGGCTAGTAAGAGCAGACTTGTGGGTAAATTGGAAGTCCTCCAGGTCCTGGATGCTTTTGATGGCCTTGGTGACCTGCACAACACTCTTCATGAAGGCCATTTTGAGGCTGATGTCCTATGGCCAGAGGAAGAACATGAGCAAGAACCTGTTTGCAAAAGACTTAACAAGAGGGGCCCTGAGCCATGCCCCTCTCTCCTGAATCCATCCCCTTCTCTGAAGAAGCCTCCACATCAGGGATGCTCTGAGTGACAGCCCCCTCCCTTGTCTGCTCCTCAGCCACAGTGAACTGGGTTTGGAAAGTGGCCAGAGTGGTCATTTTTGTGTTCTGTGTGTCTTTTCATGGTTCATGTGCATGTGCATACATGGTACGTGTGTGTGTGTGTGTGTGTGTGTGTGTGTGTGTGTGTGTGTGTGTGTACACGTGCATGTGAAAACTGGAGATCAGTGTTGAGTATCTTCTTTAATAACTCTCTATTTTGTTTTTTGACACAGGGTCTCTGGTTAAGCCTGGAGCTGACAATTCGGCCAGACCCGATGGAGCCTCCTATCCCCGGACCCTCACCACTGAGACTGTAGATCTTTGCCACCAAGATTAGCTTTTTTCATGGGTGCCGGGGCTCTGAACTTAGGCCCTTATACTTGCGCAGTGAACACTTTTAGTGACTAAGTCACCTCCCCACCTCCCACTGGGTGTATTTTACCACAGCGTTGAACAAAAAGTTCTTCCACTTCCATATGCTTTGCCATTCCAAGAAAGTGGCCCATACTTTTGTGACTTTTTGAAGATAGCCCCTACCCGCCTATATGAGGTAAGTGTGGCAGAATAGGAGAGTATGAGAAGAATCGGGGCTCACTTTGTACTTCCGGGGAGCCAAGGTCACCTGCAGCACTCCGAAGAGGTTTGCTCCCTTGTCCGAGCGTGATCCCAAGCTCAAGAGTGAACAATGTATTCATTCCCCAGAGGATGATCAAGTCGGGCCCCTAGAGATCCCCCAAGTGTTGCGTCCCATGAACAGCTCTGTGGGTTACCTGGCAGCTGCTGGAGTAGTGGTGGATGATCTTGGCAGTGATGGGGCTGTCCACATGGGTGAGGAGCATTTGGGGGTGGCAGTAAGAGGACACACAGCTGTACATCACCATAAGGGCACTCTTCACAGTCTCTCGCCTCCAGGGGTGGTCCTTCTGCGTGAGGGTGAAAGAGGATAAGGGGACTGGGGAGATGGCTCAGTAGCTAAAAGGCTTATCACACAAGTGTGAAGACCGGGGTTTAGACTCCCAGAACATACATAAATGCTGGGCCGATGTAACAACCCAGTTGTAATTCTAGCCTCAGAAGGCAGGAGCAGGCATCCCCAGAGCAAGCTGGCTGGCAAGGTTTAGTCATATCAGCAAGCTCTGAGTTTGATTGAGAGACCCAGCTTAGGTGAATAAGCAAAAGAGTGATTAAGGATGGAGCTAAGGTCTCCACATGCACGCACACACATGTGTATCTGCACACGGTTGCCTCTACACATGCAAATATGCATATGTACATATTCATACCACACACACGTGAAAAATGGGGAAAATAAAAAGAGAAGGGCCCACAGGGAGCAGAGAGTACTCAGTTCACCACAAGGAGGGTGCAGGTGCTGTACTGGCTGTGTGGGGGACAGTCTGTGATTGAAGAAGCTGTTAAATCCACATTGGGACTTCAACCGTCTGTTATTTTGGGTGCTAAAGCCCTCATTCATTTTTCTCAAACACTTACACATTAGCGGTTTTATCGGGCATAAATTACTTACCAGGCACTGGGCAAGAAGGATTGAACCAGACCGATCAGGATCTACCCACCCTGGGAAGCTTCTGTCCTGGGACACATGCTAGGACCACCCATTAGCTGTGAGAAGAGGCTGGTATGGACCTCCTAAGCAGAGGCTCGCCGCACACGCCATACTTAGGCAGCTGAGTTGGAGCCATCTCACCATGGGGAGCTGGCTAGGCATTAGACAAACACTAGCCAGAACAGCTAAAAATCACCATTGTGACAATGAGTTCATTAAATTCTGTGCTAAGTGCTCCTTCATTTGCCATAAAGAAGGGATGGCAAAGGCAAGGGCAATTTAACTCCCTAGTTGGTAGTTGTTGGGCTCAACCTTGTTTCATTGACTGCCTTGAGCAGAAGGGCTGCGAGTCAAGCAACAGGTTGGACCTCACACCAGAACTGACCATTGGGGGGATGCTCTGCAGATGTCTCGGGGAAGCTGCGTGACGTCACAGGTGCTCCAACACCCACAGATATGGCCCCAGCCATGAATGACTCAAGCAGCCTACCCCAGATGAAAGATCTCGGTTTCTTTCCCTGGAGCGCTGCCTTCAAGACCCACCACCCAGCCTCACAGCCAGGAGCCTTACCCTCCAGGCACCAATCTGCCAGGACTGCTCTGACTCCTGGATTCTCTCTTCAAAGTCGTGAAGCACATTCAACACTGTCTTCACCTGGCCCCGGGCACACAGGCCAAAGCACAGGATGACACCCTGCAGGGAAGCCCAGCCAGGGTGAGGATGGACACATAAACCCACATACCCCCCCCCCCCACAACGCCCCATCACGGAAGATCATAGGTAAGAGGGGCTGAGGGTATCCTCACCTCCCGGTCGAAGTCGTTGCTATAGTCTGTCTTGTATAGCAGCTCCAGCAACAGCACCTCCACCCTGTCAGCCTCCAGGCCCATGCCTAAGGTGAAGCCCAAGGCCCTGTACAGAAAACCCTGGAGAGGTGGGAGGGAGGAAAGACCTCAGGCCTTTCTACTTCCGGACTCCGGGAGGTGCTACTGGGGGGGGGGGCACTTGATCCATAGTCCTGATTTTTTTTTTTAAAAACAGACATTTATATGCATTTTCTATATCCTTTAAAAATAAATATTCAGTTTGTTCTGGGAAGTCAGATTATGTAAGGACAAGCATATTATATGTTTTAACAGTAGAAGCCTACTCCTTTCCTATACACGATCAATCAAATACATCCACCCACAAACCCAGCTACTTCCTGACATAAGATAACAGCAAGAGATGGAATCGCCTTGTTTTGATGTGTCAGTATGAGGGGATGGTGGCTTCAGGGTGGAGGTGATACTGAGCCTGGAGACACACTGAGGGGATTAAGTCACCATCTTAATTCTACCCGTGAGCATGGCAGGCTTTCTCATTACTAAGATCCTCTTTGATGTCTTTCAACCATTTTTATAGTTTTACAAAGAAAGAACAAGGAAAAAAATTCACACGCACAAAAAAACCCTAAAAAACCCAAAACAAAATAACAAACAAACAAAACACAAAAACAAAAAAAAAACACATGCGACGTGGACCAGAACGTGGAAGACAAACAAGAAACTTTTAAAGAGTAAGAGAAAACAAATTACTGGCCTCAACTGTGATGGTTTCCTTTCCTTCTGTTAGTTAGGCTGCCTCCCCGTCCCTGGAGGCCCCTCCCTGCCGGAACTCGGAGGCCCCAGTGAGGACAAACCTTTTCCAAAGAGGGGCTCTCGAAGGTCTCAAGCTGGTTGTTCAACTCTTTGCTGAGGCGTAGGCTCCAGCTGGTCCCACGGGTCTTCTTGAGGGAGTTTCTCAGAAACTGGGAAGTGGAAGACTTCGGTGGGCAGAGGCAAGTGACCCCAGCCTTGCTCTCAGCTGGGTTCTGGGAATGCTATGTGACCTTGAACATGAGCTTGTTCTTTCTGGGCCACTGTTTCTAAACCTCTGAAACATTCGGTCAGTGGGTCTCCAGCCTAGCACTAACATTCCGTGTGTCTGGAGCACAGCCGTGGCTTTAGAGGTCACTGGTGGGGCAGGATTTCCCTGCTACCTTTCCAGGCACTTGGCTCGCTCGGTTCTCCCTTCCTTATCCTTAGTCGTCTTGCTAAGTCAGCTCTGACAGGTGGACACGTGTTCTTTACACGACCCTAGACTGGTCCACATGTCAACCCCATCAAATGCCCTCCCACGCCCTCCTTCACTTCTCCCTTCCCCTGGCCTCGGCAGACAGCTTGCCCCTTTACCTGAATTAGCTTATCCTCCCAGGCCTTCTGGTTCCAGGTGAACTCAGTGTGTTCTGCAGGAGAGGATGCATGGCCTGACAGGCTGCCCTCTTCCCCTGCTCCCCCTGGGTAAGCCTCCTGGTCCCCGTATCTGAGGCCCTCCGTGCATGAGCTCATCGCATTCAGTGTTTCCCTTCCCACCTACCCAAGACAGGCCTCCCGTTCTTAACACCGAAGGAAGTCTGTTCAGGTCCACCAGCCCCTAGGTTCCTGTCATTCAAGTCCCATGTCTGGTGGGTGCCCCGGCACGCACAGAGTGGACACCTCACCTTCCAGGTACTGGACCAGCAGCGGGATCTCCTGCTCCCACATGTCAGCCATGGAGGGGGCAATGCTCTGGCTTAGGGTCCTCAGGAGGTTGAGCATGGCGATGCCACGACCTTCTCCTTTGTAGGGTGATGACATCAGCACCTGGAGGGCCCCACAATAAGTCAATGGAGCAGGGGTCTGGAGTTCAATGTCTTTCTTGTAAAAAAGAAACTGAGCAAGGTATATGGTTTTCTAATGGAGACCATGGCTTTCCAGCACAGAGAGGTCCCTGTCGGGGACACTGCAGGGAGAAAGGGATGAGAGGCTAGACCCAGGTTCCTCCCTGACCCAGGTTCCTCCCTGACCCTGAGAAGAGCAGTGATTAGCGCCCACAGGACTGAGCCTATCTGAGGGCAGACAGGCTATGGGTGGTATTCTTGGCATAGGAATCTGAGAGTGAATACCGGCCAGGTCCCCAGATATCTGAGCATCCTGGAGTATCCTCTCAAGAAGGACAGCACAGACCTTGGGACACTGTTCTGCCTAATATCCAGCTTCCTCAGTGCATCCTGGTTCCCCCTCCCTCTGGAGCACTGAGAATAAGCTCAAGGAAGAGGCGTCACTGTGCATGGATCTACGAGGCCTGAGCATGTCATCCACTCACCAGGAGACGGGCCAGGAGCTTCTGGGGTGCAGGCAGGTCCACTGAAGAAACAAGAGGAACCCCCGGTGAGGATGCCTGGCCAATATCAAGACATGTTTTCTATCTCCCCAAGGGAGACACCTTTGAAGATGATTTCCCAGAATTCTTACCATTACCCTCACCCCAGATGGAAGACTGGCTCTGCCCAGAGGGGGTTTCTTATGAAGGACACCATTGGCTCCTTCCAGAAAGGAGGGAACTTTTGGCTCATGGATTGGGTCTAGACGATACCTTTTCAGGTTGTGCATGCTTGTGTTTGAATGGACATGCCAGGGCAATGCCATAGCTCCTGCTGTACACCTTGGCCTTCCTCCAACTAGCAGTAACTTGATTCCCTACCCTGACTCCCTCCTATCCAGTCTATTAGCCTTAGGAGCCAGTGAACCCTGAAAAAACAGAACAATAGCACACAGATGGAAGGAAAAGGGAGGGGCCAGGGCTGGGCTGCTGCAGGTGTGGCTACCCAGGAGAGTCAAGGTTGAAAGACCACAGTGACGTGGGTGGGTCGCTGAAGCGTCTCACCTTGAACTCAGACAACAGGTCGTGCCCTTTGTCATCCTTGATAGGAAAGATCCCCCTAAGTCCCCTACCCCCAGTCATGCCTGAGCCTGTGAAGCCCCAGGGCTAGGAGAGCAGCCCCTTTGGGACCAGAAGTCATAGGGAAGGGGGGGAGCAGAGACATGATGTAGATGGGCATGGTCCCTTGAGAGCTTGTGTTGACAGTGCCTGCCCCGAGTGGACCACAGTAAGATCAGCTGACAGAAGAATTGGTTGGGATGCTACAGACACTCTAGGTGACTCAGAGGAGCCGAGTAGGGCAAAGTCCCATAAAGGCCACAGCTAGAGCTAGGTTCAGGAGCCCCCTTCTTGCCCCTGACCAGGGAGAGAGCTGGGGATCTGGGAATATGATGGATGAGCTATCAGGAGGGAGTCTACAAGGTTTGAACCCCTCCCCAGACTTGGAAGACTTCTGGATGTTTCCTGGAGAAGGGGGCTTTGGTTGATAAAGACACTGTGAGACAAGAGGTCAATCCACTTGCCCGTTTTGACTAGTTGACCCAGGGTTCACCCACCATGCTTGCTCTTTCCAGCCATTCCAGCCTCCGTGTCTTTGCCATGAATCTGGTTCTCTGCCAGGTTCGTGAGACTGATACAGATGGGGGTCAGGGCCTCTGTGTAATCGGTCTCCATGATGTAACACAGCAGTCTCACCCAGAACTCCTGGGACAGGAATGTGAAGAGGGGGCCAGGATTAGAGATAGCCTATGGCTCCTCGGTATTGACAAGGCTCCACCCAGGTTAAAACCCTGCAGACTCCCTCCTGGTGTCTGTGGTAGGTCTGGACGTTACCTGGCCTCTATCCCAAACACTCACAAGCTCAGCCCTCAACTGACTTTCCTGCCCAACCTTGGACTTTTCCAGAGGCATCCAGATGGCATCTGCCAAGTTCTGGTGGCCTCCTATCCATTCTATATGCAGTACATCCTTTGGCCAGGGCCTTCCTCTAGGACCCAGATTCTCTGAATTACTAACTAGTCAGGTAATCCGGCAGTGCTTGCCAGTTGTGACATTCAGGTTTATTTGTTGACTTGGCTAGGCAAGTGTACCCACTTATTAAGCCAAATACTAGTCTATCATGATTGTGCACATGTCGTACAGCTGTGAAAATCCGTGTCACACAGCTGTGAAAGTCCACAACCCATCAAGAAGATTGATTGCCCTTGAATGCAGGCAGTCGAAAGGCCTGAAGAGAACATTTCAGAAAAAGAAGTTTTGCCACAAGTGACAGCTTTCTCTGCTGCCTACAACTCCAGCTTGCACCCTCCCTCCAGCTTGTACCCCTCGTCTTGCACCCCCAAGTTTGCACCCTCCATCTTGTACCCCCAGATTGCATCCTCCAGTTTGCACCCCCCAGCTTGCACCCCCAGATTGCACCCTCCAGCTTGCATACCCCAGCTTGCACCCTCCCTCCAGCTTTTACCTCTCATCTTGCACCCCGAGGTTTGCATCCTCAAGCGGGCAGCCTCCAGGTTGCAGCCTCCCTCCAGGTTGCAGCCTGTAGCTTGCAACCTCCATCTTATGCCTTCCAGCTTACAGCCTCTAGCTCACATCCCCAGCCATCACTAGACAGGAAGCATCCCAACTATGGCTTTACTTTATGGACAAGCATGCATTCCTTTCTTGATGCTGTCATATTTTCCACCTGCAGTGTTGCTGTGTCTCATCTATTGCAGTTAAAATCTGGTACGCTTATTTCTTCTGTAACCTGGGAGGTCATAGCGAGTCTTCCTAGCTGAACTCACTGAACTGGAGAATGTCTCCCAAAGGCATTTTGAAACAATGGGCATACTTCAGGCAAAAAGGCAAGTGCTATGTATTGAGGCCTACTGTGTGCCAGCCATTGCCCTAGCCACTGGGGGTTCAGAGATAGAGTATAGCTAGGTTCTTCTACCAGCCTTCAAAATGTGGTCAGGAGCTATTATCATGACTGTGGTAGCCCACTGGCTGGGGCATGAACTCACGTTGGTCATGCCACTGATAGACGAAGTTATGATCTTCACGGTATCCATGGTGACTTTGTGGACCATCTTCTCTTCCAAGTCCCTCTGATAAAAGCATTCCCGGCGGTTGGTCTAGAAGACAGAACCAAGACATTCCTGCAGGTGGGGGCATGGTCGGGGGCGTGGTCTCAGGCGTAGTCTGCTTTGCTCCCCAGTCCAGACACTGAGTCCTAGGATGTTGAGGTCTGTGTCTGGGCCTCACTCCTGGGAGACAGCACAACCCTGGTCCATACCTGCGGGATAACTATGAGCCTACATGGGTCCAAACAGGTCCTCAGCGAGGTGTTCTTTGCTCAGCATTTGCTGCTGTCCTGAGGGGCTGAGGGTTGGGGCCACTCACCAGCTTGTAGGTAGATAAGGTGAGCTGTACAGACACGTATTTCAGTCCCCAGCCTTTGATCTTTTCCTGGAAGCCTGACAGGACCAGCTGGCCAATGATTCGTAGAATTGCCATCCGGACCTGGGGGAGGGGGGGACAGGGTGGGCACAGCGGGGAAAGGCCAGGCTTCAGCATGGAGATCCACATCAGATATTCTTGTGGCACAAGGCGCCTGGGAACTGTGGGTGCACGTGACTGGGAGGGATTTCAGGGGATGGATGGCTACTAGCCATTCTGGCCATCACCCCTTTCCTCATGGTGGAACACCCTTCTGTGGTTCACTCGCGGGAGTACCTGCCTCAGCTGGGCCCTTCATAGACTGATGTGGGAGGATCTTCTGCTTTGTGTTGATTTCATTGGTTAATAAAGAAACTGCCTTGGCCCTTTGATAGGACAGAAAATTAGGTAGGCGGAGTAAACAGAACAGAATGCTGGGAAGAAGGGAAGTTAGGCAGACGCCATGCCTCTCCTCTCCAGGTCAGACACGATGGAGTCAGCTGCCAAGCCAGACATGCTGAATCTTTCCCAGTAAGCCACCACCTCGTGGTGCTACACAGATTATTAGAAATGGGTTAGTCAAGATGTGAGAGTTAGCCAAGAAGAGGCTGAAACTAATGGGCCAGGCAGTATTTAAATGAATACAATTTGTGTGTTGTTATTTTGGGGCATAAGCTAGCCAGGCGGCAGGAGCCAGGTGGCAGGGATGCAGCCCACCGCTCCTTCTACAGTAGACATCTTCAGCCCATACCCACACTGGTTACTTAGTCTTAGCAGCCTTGGTTGGGAAACCTATTTTTTGCTCTGGGCGGGGCACAAAACAAGTAGTTTTTCTTGTGTCTGAGCAACATCCCAAAGTTCAAAGATAGCTCTGTTTCAATCTAGTCCCAACATGCCCTGCCCCGTGTTCCTTAGTGCCTCTGTGACCATTCCCTCCCTGGTCCTGCTTTCCCAGTGAGAGCAGCACTCCGAGCTAGCCGTGGACCACAACATTAGCTAGCTGAGAGGATACTGGGAAGCATGTCCCTCACATACTTTTCTCACAAGCAGTAAAGACTACTAGACAAACCCTGTGTGCCTTAGGACCTTTCCTCCCTGCACAGCAGAGGCCAGGCATACTGCTTGGGAAGTCCCTGGTCACACAGAAGGAGCATCTCGGTGATAGACCCGCAGCTCTCCCTGTCTCATCTTTGCCTCGTCTCTACTCCAGACTCTTCCATCTGAGGTGTCCGCCCCTTGGTCCTCGCTACTCTGACAGGGTTATTACCTTGGACCGAGTGTCCGAAAGGGTGTTCTTGACAACGCGGATGGCCAGGTAGATGGTCTTAATGTTCATTTTGGGGTCTGAAAGAGAGAGACCGGCCTGGGGGGCTATGGCTCAGGAAGACACCATGCGGCCTGTCCCTGACGCATCATGTTCAACTCCCTCTCACAGACCACAGACTCGGAGTCACTTTCTTAGGATCCTCACTGGTAGGTTCTCCCTGAGCACAGCCTTCTCTCCCAGAACCACATTCATACCCATGCGTGGCCAGGTGGAAGGCAGAGGTTCACGCCCTTTGTCTTCCTCTATCACCCCCGCCCCCCACACCTTGTTTCTGAGAGAGCATCTCTCACTGAACTTTGAGTTCAGTTCAGCTAAGCTGGCTGACTAATGAGTTCCAGGGATCCTCTTGTTTGTGGCCCCTACCCCCAGTGTGGGTTATAGACATAACCTCCTAGAGCCAGCTCTTTACGGGGGGTGTTGGGGATCTGAATGCAGGTAGTTGATCCCTGGATGACAAACACGTTCCCCGTGGAGTCAACACCCCAGCCTCTGTCTGGGCTACTTTAGTACATTGCAATTGGTGCAATGCTTTAATGAGTATCTTGGTCTAGTTATTTTTGGGTAATTATTGTTTTGAGACAATTACCAAAAAGATTGTTAAACCCAAGATTTGGTCCCTACTCAACAAAGCATCCAGAATCGTTTAGCAATTTGAACCCACCCATGAAGTGTGAGGAACTGGTTTCTTGTGGCCCCTGGTTAGTAACAAGCAAAGAACAGCTCATGGGCTAAATCCAAGTCCCCCAAATTTGTGTAATAATGCTTTGTTTGGTTATTTTATTTTTATTTTATGTGTGTGAGCATTTTGCCTGAATGAATGTCTACACAAGGTATATACCTGGTGCCTGCAAAGGTCAGAAGAGGATGCTGAGGGTAAAAGTCAAGTCTGTGGACTTGGAGTTATACCTGTAAGGTTGACCCTCCAATAGAACTGGAGGTCAATAGTAGGATTCAGATTCAAGCTGACTGTGAAAATCAGGCAGAGGTATGGAAGGGCCACAGTGATGGTTCAATCCAAGGTTAAGAAATAAGAAGCAATCAAGAGACTTGGCCCACCCAACAGTGACTACCAAAACAGGGCGGCGAGCCAATGTCTCAGATAGGAGTGCCACTACCTCTTCCCCCTACACTCTGCCCATGGCGCCTGCCCAGCCCCTCCAGCCAGCTCACCATCTGCGCTCACCACCGCCCTGATCAAAGCCAGTGTCCCCACGCGGACAGCTTCCTTGCTCATCTCCACCTGGCTGAAGAAGAACTTCATCAATTCCTTGGGGTAGGAGCGGGCTGTGGGGCAGAAGGAGCACTCGGTCAGGGCTGACAGGTTCTGCCTCGATTCCTGCACTCAGCAAGGGGCTGGGCCGCACCAGGTCCCGGCAGACCTCACCCAGGGCTACGAAGCAGTGCACGATCTCCATCAGGTTCTGACTGCTGAACTGCTGTTGAACTGGGGCTTTGGTGCACACCTAGGGAGCAGTGTGCAGGAAGAGTTAGGAACTTGCAGGGCATGGGCCACATGGGCAGTCCAGCCCGATATACCTGCATGCGGGCAGAATGCAGTGTGTGTGGGGGGGACCATATCCCAAGGCAGTTTCCTGATGACTGTCTTGGAGGATGCCTTCACTGGCCTCACCTGGACATGCAACTCTGTGAAAATGGGGTGTAGCAGCATCGGAGGGATGGGGGTGTTGGTGGTGACTGATGCTTCTAGAATCTGCCTCAAGATCTGCGAAAGGGATGGGCAGAAGGCTTCAAGTGACTGCTCCATTCTGGTGGCTTGCTACTCAGCTGGCCACTGAGTTATGGTCCAGGTTCCCCAGTCCCACTTCAGATGACTGGACTTAGAAACTTAGTTTCTACCGGATGGACTGGATCCAACCCTACATCCCCACCAGCCTTGGATGACTCCTGTGCCCAATAACCATTGAGAGGGCACGCTGGGCCACTAAGAAGGCATTCGAGGCGCTTTCAGCCTCTCTTGTTTACTGTGGTGCATGTGCGAATATAAGTCTATTCTTCATCCGCAGCGGTACACACAGTGGTTCCCTAGATCACTCCTGCTCATTTCTGCTCCTTGTTTTTACAGGAAAGGCCTATGACCTGCCCATTCATCAGCCCAGGCCAGGCCTCCACTCAGAACCTGCAAGATCTCCACTTCACATGTGTCAGAGGCTGTGGAGACTCCAAAACCCTTCCCACCTGGCACTCTAGGTTTAAGCCCTTTAGCTTAAAAATAAAGTCTCGCCGGGAGGTGGTGGCGCACGCCTTTAATCCCAGCACTCAGAAGGCAGAGACAGGCGGATCTCTGTGAGTTCAAGACCAGCCTGGTCTACAAGAGCTAGTTCCAAGACAGGCCCCAAAGCTACAGAGAAACCCTGTCTTGAAAAACTGAAAGAAAAACAAAAGAAAAAAGGAAGGAAGGAAGGAAGGAAGGAAGGAAGGAAGGAAGGAAGGAAGGAAGGAAGGAAGGAAGTCAGTCTTTTTGGGTATAACTGCTTAAGGGGCTAAATGACCCAAGGTTCTTAGTTACAGTAACCCTAAAAATCTAAAGGAAAGCCATGCCCACCCCCATGGCTTCCTGGACGCTTTGAGATTCTTCCACCTAAAATGACAGATTATTTTCAATAGTCTCAGGTTCCCCAGTGTCATGTAGAGCATGGGCATTAGGCCTGCTGGTACCCTGTGGACTCTTGAGGATCAGAGGTTCTTGAGTCTGGCCCTCACCTGTGTGATAAAGAGGGCCTCCAGGCTTCCCTGAAACTCGGCCAGCAGCAGGGGGATGTAGTCGTACACCTGTTCCCGCAGGTCATCATTGGGCAGGAGAAGGCTCAGCATGGGCTTCAGAGACTTGATGACTGCCAGTTTCACCTGCATAGAAGTGAGGTCAGCGAGGCGCAGCAAGGCCAGGATCTTAGCCACTCAATACTCTCTGGCATCATATAGTGCCCAGGCCTCACCTTAAAGCCCTAGTGGGGCCAGACTATCAAGATGTGAGCCCCATTCATAAGCCAGTTGTTCTTGGGCAGGTGCTAAACCTTTTGATGCCTCACTTCCCTTGTTTGTAAATAGTTCTACCTCTTAGAGTTGGTATGAACATGATGTTCATAGACAAGACATCCTAAGATTACCTGGAAAGGAGCGAGTGCCCTCAAGTCTCAAGACCCCACCTGAAAGCTCTCTATGGGTTGTTGCGATGGTCCAGCCCTTAGAGCTATCCTCCGGGGTTCACTCCATCCAGCATCCCCGGAGTTCCAGGGTCTTTGGTGCCCCAGGAATGAGGCTGAACCCAGAAGCCCTGCAGCACCTTGTGGGGAACACAACCCAGGAAATGTAGGGACCTCTGAGCATAGCAAGTTTCACCTCGACGTCCTGGTGACGCAGCCACACTGTCACGAAGTATCGGTACATCGGGAAGAGCTTCACGGCAAACTGGTCCTCGGTCATCACGGGGTACAGACTGTCCTCCAGATGCCTCAGGTAAAACTGCACTGTCTCACAGAATGTCTCCATGGCTGCCGGCAGCAGGACAGGCAGGTAGGACCAGAGGGGTTGGAGTTGGAGCCACTTCTTCCTTATGAACCTCTTTGGGTTACTTAGCCGCCTCCTCTCTGCTCTGTTTACCCTACACAGCCTCCTGATTCCATATGTCCATGTGAACACAGAGGCATATCTAGGCCCTTCCTCTTGGGGCTGAAAAGTCAGCATGGGGCCACAACCTGGTGATTTCAATAAGAGCAGCGGCAAACACACAGGACCTTCTTTTTCTCAGGCATCAGGGGGTTGGGGCCCAAACTAGTGTCAGATAACCAAATCCCAAGGGCAGATGATCAGAGGTAAATAGCCTGCCTCCAAAGACCTCACTGAGTCAAGCCCAGCAGGGAACATACTCCCTGCCATGTTTCCCCGCTATAACCATCTGTCACCTCACCCTTCTCTGAAGGGCTGAAGCGCAGAGTCACAGATATAACCATGGTCTTCTAAAGTGTACCTACATGCCTCAGCCACTTGCCTGCAAGGTATCCCACAGATTATCCTGGTTAGCTTTTGTTTTTGTTTTTTATTAACTTAACACAAACTGGAGTCAACTGGGAAGAGGGTACCTCAGTTGATAAAATGCCTCCATCAGATTGGCCTATAAGCAAGCGTGGTGGTGGGGGGGGGGGGGG
>NC_022030.1:63682170-63689452 GCF_000317375.1 Microtus ochrogaster
GGGGGGGGGGGGGAGGATGTCTTTTTCTTGATTAACAACTGATATGGGAGAGCCCAGCCCACTGTCGGAACTGTTACCCTGGGGCAGGTGGTCCTTAGTTGTATAAGAAAGCAGGCTGAGCAATTCATGGAAAATAAGCCAATAAGTGGTCTTCCTCTACAGCCTCTACTTCAGTTTCTGCCTCTGCCCTCCTGCCCTGACTTCCCTTCACAATGGACAGCAAGCTGTAAGCCGAAATAAACCCTTTTGTCCCCAAAGGGCCTTTAGCCAGTGTTCCTCATAGCAACAGAAACCCTGACTAAAGTAGGAGGCTGAGCAACTGCTGGGTTCAGAACCAACACACCTCTCATTCAACAAAGCCTCTTCCCATTCCTCACTGCCGTTCTCCCTCTGACCCATGGGCCCAAAGGGGACACGCACCACTACAGATGACCTGGCGCATCTTGGCCTCGTTGGCAAGTCTCAGCATGGTGAATATGGTAGCCAAGGTGATGCCCATGTACGGCATGAACTCAAACACTGTAGGACATTGAGAAGCCACAGGGAAAGGGTGAGAGGGGAGAAGGCAGAGGGTGGCCTGCCACCTACTTCCGGTAGATTCTACAGTCTACCAGGAATCCTGCCATGGCTGAGAGGGCAGGAAATAGGCTGAGGGCAGGTCGTGATTAAAGAGAATGAATTTAGAACAAGAGAAGGGGAAAGGCATGAGAGGAGAAGCAGGGAAGAGTGGAGGGACAGAGGAGACGGACAGAGAGTCACAGGACAGAGGAAGGTAGATAGAGAAAGAAAGGGAGGGCCCTAGCCAGGGAGCATGCCTGTCTCACGGGCCTATGTCTACCATGAAGAGCAAGTTTCTCTATTCTCGGGTGGATGATAGTAGATGTTGTGGGGACCCACGGAGGAATAGAGCAGACAGGACTCACAGACACGGAGAGAATCCCATGGTGGACCCCAGAGTCTAGACCCATCCCTCCAAACCTGGCCCCTTCCCTCAAGATAGAGCAGTCTTCCACGCTTCCTCAGATTCTATACTAAAGTCATGTTTAGAGAGTTAACTAATTATCTACTGGTCTCCCTGGCTGGGTCCCGCTTTCCGGGTCTTTCAGTGTTAGTAGCTGTAGACCTAGGTCCTCCTGTGCCCCTAGGCCACCCTGATGCAACCTCCTTTACTCCTCAGCTCCCAGCCAGGCTTCCATCCCCAGCAGGCCAGGCCGTGTTTCTCCCTTCTTCAACTGTTCCCTCGAAAGCTTTGGACGTGTGGTACCTTGGTCTCCTCTGGACTATAGGTGGCTCTGGTTTCAGTGGTTTGACTTCACTGATGCAAAGCTATCTGTCCTCAGTAGAGGCCCTGTTTCCATCTCTGAGGTTGGACCTTTCGCTATACTGACACGATGCGGACACCTCTCTTTCACAGCCCTGAGCAGCCCACCCCTATAGAGAAAGACTAAGCTCAGTCCACTGTGTGGTTAAGCCAGGATGTTGGTGCATCAAAATGGGTTCAGTGCATCTTAACGAAGTGTGTTTTCATTTTCCCATGGGTCCATCCGAATGTAGTGCTATTGTAAATTGAGGAGCATCAGTACTGCTTTCTCCCAGGTCCCTGATTCCACCCTGGGGTGCTCTTGGGATGCCTCCTAAGACACCACTGCAATCAGGCTTCCCCAGACTGGGTTCTTCTTATTCTCTGAGTGATGGCTTTGAAACCCACCTGCAAGTCAAGGCCATAGAAAGGTCACAGCCAGACCTAACCTCTGACCTCTTCACACAGAAATTCTATTTTCTCCTGGCCTCTCTGTTGACTGCTCTCAAAACCAGATCCTTGAGCTGGGAGGTGGTGGCGCACGCCTTTAATCCCAGCAGTTGGGAGGTGGAGGCAGGCGGATCGCTGTGAGTTCGAGGCCAGCCTGGTCTACAAGAGCTAGTTCTAGGACAGGCTCCAAAGTTACAGAGAAACCCTGTCTCGAAACACCAAAAAACAAAACAAAACAAAAAACAGATCCTTCCTTTGAACACTCAAACTCACTCCCTGTATTTCAAGTCTCAGGAGCGATTCTCCACACCTCACTGCCCGATCCCGTCATGCCTCCGTTCAGAGCAGCAACAAGTAAGTCCCCTCAAGCAGGGCCTACTCACAGCTGTCCACTACCCAGCCCAAGGACCGCCCTCTCCCACTGGGTATCTCCTATCCCTTTTCCGTCTGCACAGTGGTCAGAGCTGTCTCCCTGGAACCCGAATTCCACCTGGCAACTGCAATGTAGAAAGCTTTGCTAGTTTGCTGCTTTTGCTGTGTCTTTAGTGAAGCCTAGCATCCTGGGGATACTGATTCAGCCTGTGTCCCTCACTTAATGCCCATGTTCTCGCTCTACACCTCTTCATTCTACAAGTTCTTCCTGCCCCGTGTCCTTTGCACACGGTGTTCGCACAAGTTCTCTTCCATCATGTTCTCCGTGGCTTTCCTCCCATCTTTCAGTCTCAGCTAGACAATGGCTATCTTACTAAGAGCCCTCCCCTCTGCTGGTCTCAACCGGTCAACTTGGCTGTCCTTGTCATAGCTGTCATCTCATAAACGTTTGTTTTCTGGCTTCCTTGGTCACACAGGAGCCACATGTGGTTTCCTCATCTCTGGGACCCAGCACCCGGGGCCAAGAGCTCAGCGTGTTTTTATAGGTGGAAAGATGGAGAAAAATACCAAGAAAGAGAGGTGGAAAGACAGAAAAGAGTGTGTGTGTAGACATAAAGGGGAAGGGAGGAGAAGAGAGCGAGAGAACAAGGGGAAAAGGCAATGAGAGGCACAGAAATGAAATCTTGAGGTGAGAACTAGGCAGAGAGTGGAGTCAGGGAGAAAGAGACACAGAAGGGGCGGATCCAGAAACAGAGATAAACTGAGGAGCGGAGAGCAAGAAGGGGTCCTAGGCCAACCCAAACAGGCCAGGAACTGAAGTAGAGAACTCAGATCCTTACCATTGCCGTTGGCCAGCTTGGCCAAGGTGACAATGACGAACTCATCAGTGAGATTGAGGGGCTTGAGATGATGCTGCAGTTCATACATGACCAAGCTGAAGTGGTTTCGGGACAAAGCCACCAGAGTCTCACTGGCCACCTCGGCTGTCTCGAAATCCTCCACCTGCAAGGGGACAAGAAAGACACCACTACCACCCTCCTGGCTCCGTTAGGCTCAGTCTGCCTCAGTCACATGAGACAGCCTGGGCCAGGCTTAGCCACAGTCCCGCTCCTGGGCCTGCGGAAGGAAGGTCCCGTAGAATGCAGGCCCCAATACCTCTGTGATATCCCTCATCTGCTTGGAGGCGATGGCCACCAGCCTTTGTATGCAGCGCTCCTCCATCTCCCCTTCCTGCTGGATGATCTCCTGCAGGATGTTGTAGACGTTCACCTTGCGCTGGGTAGAAATCTGGGAACAAACGTGGTGGGCGGCAGTAAGGGCGGTGCCTTCCACCCAGCACCACCAATCCCCTTCCCTCCCCATCTCTTCTCCCTTCTTCCGGCTACCTAGGGAAAGGGGACTCCCACTCTCCAGCCATCATGTCTCAGACCCCCACTCCTCCATCTCCAGTCCTTCCCAGTTCTACCCACTCAATCTAACACTTGCTGTCCCCAGGACCTGCAAATTATTTCTCTTGTCTCAGTCAATATTCAGCCAGGCAGGTGTCATATGGTCAACACACCATGTTCTTCACATACCAGATGCTGTCAGGCTTGAGCAACCAAGAGGCAGGCTCCCCCTGCCCTTTGTCCTGGCCAAGGACTCAAGACAGAAAACCCTTTTTCTCGCTCTCCTACAGTTTCTCTGTGGGCAGCATTTAGCACCAGATAAGGAGACCTGATTTAGGATGGGGTCGGACAGATGGCTTGTGTGCCCAAGACCATATTTGGCTAGCTAAATTTGAGAATGACCCTTATTGTGTGTATGTAGGGGCAGAGCATGCATGCATGTGGGCTTATGTGTGTGCACACATATGGAGGCCAGAAGACAGACAGCCTTGGGTGTTAGTTCCCAAATGCTGTTCACCTCACTTTTTTAAACAGTGTCTCTCACTGAACTAGAGTTTGCCAGGTAGGCTAGACTGGCTCCTCCACCCAGACCCAGAGCTCTTCCTGTCTCTGCCTCCTGATTGCTGGGATTATAAAGGCACACCACCATGCCCAGCTTTTTTATGTTGATTCTGAGGATTAAACTTAGGCCCTTGTGTTTGCAGGGCAAACACTTTGCTGCCTGAGCTGTCTTGCCAGCTTGATGGCTCCTATTCACTCAGGTATGACAAGCTGCTCTTAAGATGATTTTACATGCAGCTTTATAAGTATAGACTTTGAACTCTGGACCTAGAGAAGCAGTCAGACCCTGATCACTGCTCAGTAAGTATTTCATGGCTCTAGACCAAGTCCTTGGCTTTATAATTATCATTGCCCCTTCAGTAGCCTTTGGAGACATTTTTTAAATTATCCCTGGTCCATGAACCTTTGAAAACCAAGGTACAATGTTTATGTACCATGTCCAATTTGCACTTCATACATAAAGAGCTTGAAAAAGCTGGCAAATCATTAGGTTTTCTTTCTTGTGCTGCCTGATGCTCTAAGGTCTGGGGATGACTAATACTATAGAGCCTGCCCCTCCCAGCAGTAGCCAGCACCTACAGACAGTCTAGGTACATGCCTTTTGAAGTAGAAAATGAAATCTGTTATAGACTGACTTGAATTCCCTCAAAATCTAAATGTTGATATAATACCCCTACGTTAAATGGCCTTTGGAGAGGGGTCTTTGGGAGGCAATTGGGACTTAATGAGATCAGAAGGGTGGGGCCCTAACCCAAATGGACTGGGTCTGTTTGGAGAAACTGGTGCTCCTCACTCCCCGCCCCCCTGCTCACCATAGAAGAAAAACCATGAAGATAGTGTCAGACAGCAGTCAGCAAGCCAGGAAGATCAGTCAGCAGAAGCCTGATCTGAGGGCACCTTGGCTATACCTTCTAGGATGCAGAACTGAGAGGAAAGCCATTTCTGGTGTTTCAGCCTCACAGATTGTGGTCCTCTGTCATGAAACTTCAACAGGCCACATCACCAACTAATCCAGAGACAAGTGTTCCCAGCCACACCAGACACAGAGATGCCTCCCAAACATGAAATCTCTAACCCCAACTGGCCCTGAGGAATGAGTACCTCTTTTGCCAACCATCTCTGCTTATTGGCCCCTAACACTGTGTCCATGGTTGTCAAAAAGGTGTGCTGAAGGGTAGGTGGGCTCCCAGGCATCTAAAGCCATCTGATCTATGGAGAGATGTGAAGGGGAGGGTGTCCTTACCTCTGGCATCTGCAGGCAGCGGATGAGAGCATTCATCACCATACAGGGATCAGTGGTAGCCTTCTCTGTGATTATGACTGAAGCAAGGGTCTTGCGCATGTCCAGGCCTGGCTCTGTGGTGTCTGTCTTTGCTGATTCACTGTCCATGATGTTCAGGAGGTTGGTGACTTGGAAGAATGTACCTGATACAAAGATGGTGGAGGTGCGGTGTTGAGTGGCCAAGAGGGACCAGGGACATGGTGATGTTATTGACTTCCTTACCATCATCCTCTGGCTCCAGAGGTTCAAGAAGATGCTCTGCTTCCTCCAACACATCTTCATTCAGCTCAGTGGCTGCTTCTTCCATGTCTCCTCAAGCTCCTTCGGGATGGATGAGATAAATAAATACTCAGCATAGCGATACTACCTTAGATCACCTCCCAGGAGTTCATAGGCTTTTATGAAATTCTCCCTTCAATGTGGGCAGCACCTGTGGCTCCATTTAAACCAGCGTAATAAAGCAAAGGAGAACAGGATATGCCATCTTGACTGGGTTATAGTAGATGCAATGTTTTTAGGACTTCCCCCCCCACCCCGAATTGGTTGCATCATTAGCAAAGGTGATGGGACTTGACCTCCAGGGTCACATTATTTGCATGGGACCCTTCACAGATTAGGAAAAGATACTCTGTCATCACTGAAAGGCAAGAGCTGAGATACGTGCTGCCTATAGGATGAAACTGGGGTTACCAGTCCTGCAACTAGAGGAACTGAATTCTGACAATGATCCCATGCACTGGGAAGAGGCCCTTATACTCCAGAAAGGAAAGCAGCCTTGCCAACAGCTTGGCTGTAACCTCTAAGAGCATGAGCAATGACCTAGGCAAGTCCCACCCAGATTCCTGCCCACATGTAAGCTGAGATATTTGTGGGTACTCTTTCAATCCATTAAGTGGGTTATACTTCATCACACAGCAATAAATCAATTAATATACTTGGAAAAGAAGGGACCCTCCCCCTTCTCTAGATATTAGAAACTGGGGCTACAGAACTCAGTCTGCTCACTAACTTCAAGGGCTGTTCAACACCCACAATTTCTTAACGAGTGACAAGACAGCACAGATGCCCACAATGAGGGCCAAAAGTTCTCATATTCTCCATCCTCAGGCTCCAGTTCCTCAACCTTCACCCCAGAATAGCTCTTTAGAGGATTCCCAGGACCTAAAAACTGGCCTTGTCTCGAAGTCCTCTTCTGGGTAGAACAAAAATGTTGGCCGAGGAAGATTACCGCTCTTTGTCTAATATGCACCAACGAAAATATGACCAGTGACAACAGAACCAGCTGCCCACTGCAGAGCGTTAGGCTCCTCCATGGTAATCCTCATGAGGAACAGGACTCCTGGCAGGACAGGAAGTTTCTTTAGAACCATCACCGTTAGATCCCAGACCCTTGGAACTTTGAGGTCCAACTGCCTCCCTGGGGCCCCACCAACCAGAGCTTTGGGGACACTGTCCTGAAATCAAAGCTCCACGTCAAGTTGCCATTAAATATATCTGTACCCAGAGGTGTGCACTGATGTATGGTGGCCTGTTTGGGAAAGGGGACTCGTTAGTGGGGGTTTTAACTGAGTACCAAAGGGACGGGGGTGGAGCCCGTATAGAAAGGTGCAGTCAGGGCAGCTGGAAGGGAGAGAAAAGGTGTGACTGTGGGGAAAGAACTCCTTTTTTCATTAGTAGGACTGGTCAAGGCTAGGCGAGCAGGTGTTGTTCTCATAGCTGGAACACGGGCCAGGTGAGGAGGTGTGTTCTCATGACTGGACCACAGACCATGTGAAAAGGTGTGTTCTCATGACTGAACCACAGACCAGGCAAGGATGTATGTTCTCATGACTGGACCACAGACCATGTTAGAAGGTGTGTTATCATGACTGGGCCACAGACCAGGCAAGGAGGTATGTTCTCATGAATGGACCACAGACCACATGAGGA
>NC_022030.1:63689552-63694842 GCF_000317375.1 Microtus ochrogaster
CCACAGACCAGGCAAGGAGGTATGTTCTCATGAATGGACCACAGACCACATGAGGATGTATGTTCTCATGACTGGACCACAGACCATGTGAGAAGGTGTGTTCTCATGACTGGACCACAGACCAGGTGAAGAGATGTGTTCTCACTGGGAGAATCTCAGAAGATAAGGAACTCCAAAGACCTAAAAGAATAGGTATTCTTCCCTAAAACTAGCGGACCTCAAAATATCTCCCTGTTACCTGTAGCTAAGAGAGTTTGTCAAGATCAGTGGTTTGTACAGTGAAGAGAATTCACGCATTTCAGGTCAATAGAAAAAGATGCAAAGTCATATTGACCCAAGGTTCCTTCATTACAATTCCAACTTGAGTCTGCCCATCTTGCCAAGTGGAAGTTTGTACTAGTTATATGGTTATGTTGTTGTTCTGTTCTGTTCTGTTTTTTGTCAGTCTGACACAGGCTAGGGTCATCTGGAAAATGGGAACCTCAGTTGAGGAAATACTTAAGCCTGTCTGTGGGAAATTATCTTTTTTTTAATCTTTAAAAAATATTTATGTGTATGGATGTTTTGCCTGAATATTAAACCTGTGCAACATATGAGAGCCTAAAGGGCACTGGATCACTTGGAACTAGAGTTATAGAGTTATAGATAACTGTGAGCCACCGTGTAGGTGCTGAGAATTGAACCCAAGTCCTCTGCGAGAGTAGTCGGTGCCCTTAATATTTAAGCCATGTCCCCATTGCTGGGGAAATTTCTTGATAAATGATTATGTTAGAGGGCCTATCCCACTGTGGGCAATGCCACCCCTAGAAAAGTGGTCCTGGGTTATATGAAAAAAAAAAACAGACTGAGAAAGCCATGTGAGCAAGCCAGGAAGCAGCCAGCATTCCTCCATGGCCTCTGCTTTAGCTCCTGCCTCTGGGCTCCTACCTTGGCTTCCCTTAACTGACTGTGATCAGGATGTGTAAGCCAAATAAACTCTTCTCGTCCCAAGCGGCTTTTGTCCGTGATGTTTATCTTAACATTAGGGAGCAAGCCAGTAGAGAGTTCCTGAACCTGTCCTTGCTAACTTCTCACACCAGGGAACCCCTGACTCCTGTAACATCCCAACTCTACTCCATGTGGCTTAAGGGGTTAAAAATGAATTCCAGGCTGGAGAGATGCTCAGTGAGTAGAAGTGCTTGCTGTATAAGAATAAGGGCCCAGCACCCATAAAAAGCCAGGCATGACTGTGTGTGTGTTTGTAACTTCAGCACTGGGAGATGGTCGCTCCTGGGAGTTTGGTGGCTGGCCAGCCTAGCTCGAACAGGTTCAGTGAGGTCCCTGTCTCAAGGAGATAAGGTAAAAAGTGACAGAGCAGGACATCCAGTGTCCTCTTCTGGCCTGCTCACACATGTGTCCAGGTGTGCACATCCAGTCACACATGTATTCACGCACATGAAACATTAGAATGATTCATCCAACACATCTTTCACAGAGAATCCCTACACTGTCCCTCATTCTGGTCTTTGAAGACACGTTAGTCAACACAAACACAAACGAGACAATTCTGCGTTACCGTTCTCGTCACCTCCCGTTGTGGTGGAGTATGAACCGGAAAAGGCTGCTCCGATATGGGATATGGGATTAAGCCAATACCACACCGGGTGTTTAGGATCCCAGGGAAGCACAAAAACCATGTTGTGGATTGATATACTTCAGTTAACAAGAACAGTTAGCCGGAAGTGGAACCATCAAAGCGAAAAAGCAAGTTTAGTACATTTTGAGACCTTCCCAGAACTATGGACATTGATGGATTAGGCCTTTGTTTTAGTTTTGGCAGGTGGTGCTGTGTATGTGCCAAGTCTAACAGCCTGAATGGTACTTCAATCAAGTCAGTTGATTAGGTCTGGACCTAAGATGGTCTGTGGTCCTGTTACATTTCCCACTGGTCTTAAGGAATGAGTCAGGTCATGGACTCATCCTGTTTTAGTTTAAGATGCAGGGCCTCACTGTTAATCCAATCTGAATAAGAATTAAAGGCCCAGCTAGAGCTGATAACAGAGTAGACCAAGAGACTGATACCAATTATTTCCCCAACCATGGCAAGATTTTCTCCAATGACTTCTGATCATTTAGCATAGAAACAACAGATCTTTCCCCCAAAGCCATACATAGTATTCTTTTGTTAGTTAGTTTGTTTGTTTTTTGGGACAGGGTTTCTTTATATAAACAGTTCTGGCTGTCCTGGAACTCACCTTGTAGACCAGGCTGGCCTCAAACTCATTGAGATCCACCTGTCTCTGCCTCGTGAGTGCTGGGATTAAAGGCATGCGCCACCACCACCCGGCCATAACGCCAATTCTTGCAATGGAAACTCAGTTGTTTTCTGGCAACCAGGGGGCCCAGTCACAGGGCAGGTAGAGAATTGTAAACTCTGTGTTCCTATCTCAAAAGATAAATTCTCCTATCATTTCTTTTCTCCATATAACCAGACACTTAAAGTAGGTATCAGTAAGTAAAGATCAAGATGGGCTGTTGGTCTGTAGTCACACCTTTCCTGAATTTGTCTCCCTCAGTTCCCAGGTCCGGGCCTGACGGCCTTGGGGGTTGAACCATAACCCTGTATTCATACCAAAACCAAGTCTCAGGAGGAAAAGGTAGAGGGGCAGGGAGTGGAAGGGGCTGGGGCCCAATGAAGCCTTCATGTCAATGGGTTAACAGTCTGGAAACATCCCATTTGGCAGCAGCATCTGTGGCTTTCTCTTTCTTGACCTGGGTGAGGTGGATCCATGGTGTAATGCCAGCAATTTTTGCTGCCTTAGGAGTGGAGAGAATGACCGTGTAGAGTTCTTTCCAAGTTGGTTTCGGTGCCCCTTTGGCTCCCTGCCTGACGCAGACAGGGTCACTGAACTGGAACTAGGGGGAAGCTGCTGGTGGACCCGGAGGTCAGCTGGGTCTCTGGAATAGTCCAGTAGAATCACCTTTATGGAAGACTGGAGAGCCTGTGGGGACCCGAGAAATAAATGGTGAGAGAGATCTGCCCACTATTCATCTCAGCCTGGGGAGTAGTGGAGGATGGCTTCTAAATATAATCTCATAAGGGATAAATCCCTCCCTATATGGGGTACAGTGGGCTGGAGCAAAGCAAACAAGGCCTATCTATCCTTTGGTAGAGTCTAATAGAGTTTTGTTATACATATATATATATATATGTATATACATATATATATATATATATATATATATATATACACTATACATGGTGTAGTAATAGGAGGAGCGGGGCTGTGTCCCCAGCACCCCGGCCGCCTCCGGCTAGCTTTACCCGAAATAATTACATGGACACTGTATTCATTTAATCACTGCTTGACCATTTCTATCTAGCCTCTTCTAGGCTAACTCTCGCACCTGGACTAGCCCATCTCTAATAATCTGCTGTAGCCCACAAGGGCGCTTACCGGGAAGATTCTAGCCTACGTCCATCCTGGGTCGGAGCTTCATCGCATGTGCCTCAGAGAGCAGAGCTCTCACCTCTGCCCGCAAGAGTGGAGCATCCTGTCTCTCTGAGGCGTCTGCCCCCTAGAGGAGAGCTGTCGAGTCTCTGAGCTCACTTCCTCTTCCTCCCAGCGTTCTGCTCCGTTCACTCCTCCCATCTACGTGCTAACCTATCAGGGCAAGCAGCTTCTTTATTTAATCAACCAATGACCTTCCTCCATCATATATATATATATATCCTGTTTATCCTTTTTACCTGGCCAGAACTCTGAGGTCTATAGGCACAATGAAATTTTTAATCTATGTTTAAAGCTTTGGCTATTAATTGAGAGTTTATGACTACGAAAACCAGGCATTGTTGGACCCCATTGCTAGGGGGAGGATTCATCAGGGGGCCAGTTCCTGGAGGAGCTTTGTAACCACTGTTTGAGCAGTTTTAGTTCAGGTGGGGAACACTTTTACCCACCTGGACCCTCCCCAAGTGGGCTGGATCTTGGTGAAGTCAGTTTTTCTCAGGGGTGTTGGTCTCTTGTTTGGACCCCTTCCTGTTTTGGATTCACTTGAGCACAAACCTGCCATCCGGCTGAGACATCCCATGTTAGGCTGTCCCATGTGTGGGTCTAACATACCTTGGTCTGAGCAACTCAGAAAGTTTTGTGTGCCCCAGCTGAGTAGCCTGGTGAAGGTGGGTTACCAACATTCCTGCCAGTTGCTTCTGGGAGAATGGTCTTTCTCTCTGGGGTCCTCCACTAACCTGTGGATTTGAGCTGTTCATTTCCTCTTTCCCATGGACTCTCAGGCAGTACCAGGACACATGTCATCAGAATGTCAACATGGCCCACTGGCCTTAGAGCCATTTGTCAAAGGCCAGGTCAGCAGCCCAGCAGTGGAGGCCAGCAACATGTATGGGAAGTTTAATAGCCTCCAGGAGGGCCAAGGCTTTTTAATGTCCTTTTTTCCAGAGGTAAAAAGCCCTCTTGCTCTATAATTGTGGATATGCCCAGTACTAAAAGTATACTGGCTGGTGGTTTGTGTATATGGTGTTGGACTTTCCTTTCCCTGCAACTCTCTTAGGGTTTCCATTGCTCTGAAGAGATACTATGACCAAGGAAACTCTTATAAAGGAAACCATTTATTTGGGGTGGCTTGCTTATAGTTCAGAGGTTTAGTTCATTATCATCATGGTGGGGCATGGTGACGTGCAGGCAGACGTGGTGCTAGAGAAGGAGCTGAGAGTTCTTACATCTTGACCTGCAGGCAGTAGAAAGTTGTCTGAAAACTTGCTGTGGCTTGAGCATATATGAGACTTCAAAGCCCACCCCCACCATGATACCCATCCTCCAACAAAGCCACACCTCCTAATAGTGCCACGCTCTATGAGCTTATGTGGGACAGCTGCATTCCAACTATCGCACGTGAGAGCCTGGGTCAGATGAATCACTTCTGCTCTCTGGGCTGAGGTACCTGGTTTGGGCCCAAATCATTTCGGTTAAAGTGCTGAATGCAGCTCCCATGTACCTGGTTTCATCTTTCATCTCCTAATAGTCATGGATGAGCACCTGCGTCATTAGGCCAGAGGGTTTATTAAACCATCAGCTACCATCATAGCTCTTAGACAGGTTGGCCGTCCTGTGCCTACAGGGTCTGTCTTAGTTAGGGTTTCTGAAGGCGTAAGTCACAAACAATGCCACAGCAGTTTGGAATTATGATTAATAGGGTAGTATTTATTTAAAGGGGAAAAAACTTACAGATCACCGTCAGCCCTCTGTACAACCAGGAAGGGAGTCTAGTCGCCAGCCGAGCAGGAAGTGAAGAG
>NC_022030.1:63702097-63707097 GCF_000317375.1 Microtus ochrogaster
AGTGAAGAGAAGAAGAGAAGGAAGTGGCCGCTTTTTTAAAGGGAGAGAGACCACGCCCCAATGGGCTGGTATCTCAGCGGCTATAGGCTGGAGGAGCAGAAGGACCTCCCGCAACAGGTTTCTGTTGCTGCAATGAAATACCATGACCATAAAGCCAGTTGGGGAGAAAAGGGTTTATTTGGCTTGCACTTCCATATTGTTGTTCATTATTAAAGGAAGTCAGGACAGGAACTCAAACAGGGCCAAATCCTGGAGGCAGAAGCTGAGGAAAAGGCCATCTGGTTACTGGCCTGGCTCGTTCTCCATGACCTGCTCAGCCTGCGTTTTTATAGGACCCAGGACCACCAGCCAAGGGATGGCACCACCCACCATGGGCTAGACCCTACTCCTTTGAACACTAATTGAAAAAACCTTACAGCCAGATCTCATGGAGGCATTTCCTCAACTGAGGCTCCTTTGGTTCTGATGACTCTAGCGTGTGCCAAGTTGATGCACAAAACCAGCCAGGACAGAGTCTGGTCATCATAGGGCATTTTCATGGCCCCAAAGTTTTGGTTAAAACTCCCTTTGTCTGGAAATTCTAGGACTGGAGTAGAAGTCAGGGATGTTTTTAAAGCCTCAAATGCCTTTTGTTTAGTCTCAGTCCAGACTAGGGGATCCGAGTCCTCCTTTTTGCTGGTGCATAAAGACACTGTTGTTTTTACAAACTCTGGTATCCAGAGGCAGCAATATCCAGCTGCACCTAGGAACTCTCGAATCTCTCTTAGTCTTCGCAGTTGGGACCTGAAGGACGGCAGCAATCCTAACTCTGAGACAGTCTGCTGTTGCCCCCCTTCAGCTGGCAGCCGAGATAGGTAGCCTTCTACAAAGTTGGGCTTTCTTAGGCGACATTTTGTAGCCCAAGATCTGTACCTCCTGCAGAAGTCTCTCTGTGGCCCCTTTATAATCTGTTTTTCCCTGAAGCCTCTGACAGAAGGGAAGGAAGTCTGCATTTACTGTCTTTAAATCCTGGGGGCAACCTGGTCCAGGTATGTTGCCCTCTAGAACATCCCAGTGGCTCTGTCCATTTAAAAGCAAAGATGGGTCAACTCACCTCTGCCAATGGGAGGCTGAAAAACACATCTTTCGGGTCCAAGACAGTGTACACCTGCTTCTTTGGAAGAATCATGAGAACCGGGGATAACAGATTCTTTCCCAGACAGAAGAGGTATATCTCAGGGTAACTGGCAGGGCACCAGATGCCTGTCTCTTCAAGCAAGGCATATGGACTACAATTTCCCCTTTTGCTTCCAGGGTCATAGGTATTGTTTATTTGACAGAAGTAGTTAAACTAGTTAGTTGAACAATTATAGGAGCTTGGCATGGGCCAGTCCTGGGGGTGCAGGTGTCGGGTGTTGGTTTCTTCTCACAGAGGACAAAACACCAAGATTTTGCTGGGAATCTGTAAATCTAACTGTGTCTCATCATTACAGAAGGGGATGGTGGCTTTTAGTTTATACAAAAGGTCTTGTTCCTATCAGTTCTGTGTTGCTAAACACCCTTCAAGCTACCTCAAGCAACTGGAACCTGCTTTACCTTTAAGTTTTTTAAGCTTTTATGCCTTTTTTTCTAATATCTTGGGCCACATGGATGGCAAAAGAAATGTTTTTAGCCGTTGTGTTTAATCTTTCTAAAAAAATACCTAGTGAAATTGTTTAAAATCTCCTTGAACAGAAAGGAAAATTTGTTCTGTCCAAGCTGGTCCTCTAACAGCAATCCCCCTGCATAACCCAGAGGTGGGTTTTTTTGGTTTGTTTTTGTTTTGTTTGTTTGTTTTTCTTCAGAGAATTGTAGGTTTTACACATCACTGGCTGAAAATGAGACGTAAATTATGAAAGAGAAAGGAATAGAATGTTCTCTTTTCCTTTGGGCTCAGCCTAGGGAAACCTTTCCCCTTCCCTGGGGCTGCTGAGAGCAGGCAGAGAGCAGAGGGAATGCTCACCCAGGGAGCCAGGGAGCGATTTCCCACTCCCGCTGCCCTGTGCTTTTGCTTAGATAGAGGAGCAGGGGAGAGGAGGTAGGGGCTCTGGGTGAGAGGCCCAGCCCCTCCCCATCTCTGCACAGGGACCAGCCCTGATGTGAGCAGGAGTCAATCACAAAACAAGCAAGCACTGCTGCTCCTGGAGTGGGACAGGTGGAGGGTTTTGTTGTTGTTGTTAGTCTATTTGTTTCTCTCTCTTTTTATTCCTTTCTTCCTTTCTTTCTTTTTTGTTTCTCTGGGTGATCTGGCAGAGTCAAAAGGATTCTGGTCCCCAATGGGATGGGGCACAGGTCTTAAGCCAGGGGTTTCTCACACCAAAGAAAGCCAGTGGTCAAAACAGGAAAACAGAACTGACAGAAACCTATAGAAAGACATACAGAAACACAGTAAAGACAACCAGGGGTGGCCACCACACAGTCATACACCTGGACAGAAGGATCCATTGGCATCTCACATGGATTCTGGACACTGGATCAGTAGCTGTGCCTGATCCCTCCCATGTGTCCAAATAGAAGGCACCTTAACCAGACTTACCTACTGAGGTGACAGACTAGGCAACTTTCTAATATGTTTCCTTCTTGGATGGAGGTGTTAGACCCCTCTGAAGCATTAAGCAGTAATTAAGTAGTCCTGGGGACCTGGAATATCCAGGTTGAGCACCCTCTAATAGCCAGGATCTTGAGGTCTGGTCTCTGGGATCTCGCTGGGGCCTCCAGAAATGTTGTGGTATATTCACTAGAGAAGACTGTTCATACATGGGATTAAGTCAAGAGCAAGTGTTTATTAGTCAGCTGGTGACTAAACTGGTTGCTCAAGATTCCAGAATAGCCCTTGAACCTTTCTCAGGGTGAGCTTTTAAGCATAAAAACCATGCCCTGGGTTAACATATTACAGTTAGCAAGAACAACTGGCCAAAAGCAGAACTATAGAAACCAAAAAGAAAGATTAGTATATTGTGAGACTTTCCCAGAATTGTGGACTTTGATGGATTAGGCCTTTCTTTTAGTTTTGGCAGGTGGTGGTGTGCATGTGTTTAGTTTTACATCCTGGATGTTACTTCCATCGAGTCAGTTGTGCTAAGGTCTGGTGCCTACTAAGGTCTGGGGCCCTGTTAAATAGTGATCTCTCAAGTCATATGTTTTGGGTCAAAAACTTCCATGTATGGTGACTACATGCCACCAGGTTGAGCTATGTATATTTTTTTTCTATTGCCCATTTTGGATATTATTGTTTCTTTTCAGATGATGACAATGATGTTAGATTCACATGTAATCCATCCTTTTGTGTTGCTACTCCATTAAGTTTCCCACCTTTGTTTCTTTGGTTACTAACTGGGACCTAAGAAATGAACCTAAATGTATAGGTTGTATAAATATCATCTTTATCGGGTTCCCTCTCCTCAGTTGCTCAAGGTACTAGCTGGGGACATCTCCCTGGACACCTGTGAGCCCCTCTAGAGTCAAGTCTCTTGCCAACCCTAAGATGGCTCCCTTAATTAGGATATATATTTCTCTGCTCCCGTGTCCACCCTTCCTTTATCCCAACCATCCCATTCCCCCAAGCTCCCCCCATTCTCCCCTTCTCATGTTTCTCACCCCATTTCCCCTTAGCCCCATGCTCCCTCACCCCCAAGTTCCCAGGTTTTGCCCCACAATCTTGTCTACTTCCCATATCCAGGCGGATGACTATATGTTTTTCTTTGGGTTCACCTTCTTATTTAGCTTCTCTAGGATCACAAATTGTATGTGCCAGTAGCCTGCCACACTGATGTGGGATTTCCCTCTGTATGCTGTGTTTACCATTGATGAATGAAGAAACTGCATTGGACCTATAGCAGGATGGGGCGGAGCAGAGCTAGGCAGGAAGGACTGGACTGAATGCTGGGAGAAAGAAGGGTGAAGTTGGAGAGAAGCCATGGAGCTGCTGGAGACAGACACTGGGAACTTTACCCAGTAAGCCATAGCCATGTAGCAATATACTGATTAATAGAAATGGGTTAAATTAATATAAGAGCTAGCCAATAAGAAGCTAGAGCAAATGGGCCAAGCAATGGTTTAATTAATAACGTTTCTGTGCAATTATTTAGGGTCTAAGCTAGCTGGGCAGCTGGAAACTAACAAGAAACCTTCTTACTACAGATTGGCATACCAAGGTGGGTAACTACATCCACATAGAAACCTAAGAAAGCTTAAAAAGTAATCCTAGACACAAAGAACAGAGTTAAGCATGGTTTGGTAGCAGCATTTTCTTGGGTGGGCTCTATTTGCTAAAGCAAGCAGAGGCATGGCTCCTTTAAGAGAGGTCTTACTGATTCAGCAGTAGCAGCCAGGCAGTTTCAAAAAACAGCAGCTTCCCAGCCATGGGCCATGCTGCTAGCATGAACTCTGATTCTTTTGGGAAACCGAGCATTTGGATGGGGTTTGTAAGCAGCATGCTGCGGCTTGCTTGGTGGCAATGCAGACTGGCTGTGTGCCTGGAAGTGGGGCGGTGTGTGGCTCGGATGTGCAAGCGGCTCTGCCATGCTGGGCTGGGCAGGGTAAGTAGGAAGTATTGTATATACCTAGTAATGGCACAGTTTAAGTTTTTAAGAAACACTTAGCATTTTAAGAAGTGCTCCTGGACAGTAAAGAATTACAGATACACATTAGGACAGATTAGGACATAAAAGACCTCTAAATGGGTCACAGTGTTGGATAAATGTACATAGGCTTGGGAGAGAGAAGAAAAAGAGTATAGAGAATAATAAAAAGAAGTAAATGGTTAAAAAGGATAAAGCCTTTAAAGAGACAGTACAGACAGTCATAGATTAAAAGAAGTAAAGAAAAATAAGCCACATAACCTGAATATTAACCTTCATCAGGCGATGAAAGGAGACAGAGACCCACATTGGAGCACTGGACAGGAATCTCAAGGTCCAAATCAGGAGCAGAAGGAGGGGGAGCACGAGCAAGGAACTCAGGACCACGAGGGGTACACCCAC
>NC_022030.1:63707697-63725881 GCF_000317375.1 Microtus ochrogaster
CTGGTCTACAGAGCTAGTTCCAGGACAGGCTCCAAAGCCGCAGAGAAACCCTGTCTCAAAAAACCAAAAAAAAAATAAAATAAAAATAAATAAATAAATAAAGGTATCTTGACTTCAGAATTTGGGTCTAAAGATATGTTGCTTTGGAAAAGAGGTTCTTCTTTTGTTTCCACAGAGAATGAGAACCTGTAGAATCATTCCAGAGTAATATGATTTGATGGACCAAGACCCCCTGAAAGTTCTCCTTGAACACCCCTCAAAAATTATTTTGCCCAACAAACAGTAGGAAGAAGTTTGGACAAAACTATGCCCATATTACCAAATATTGTATATAAATGTTTGTTTACATTTAAAGGGGGATATGCTATAGATATTTGCATTGGCATGAATCTTGGTTTGTTGATACAAATTTAAGATCAATCTTGTTATATGTATATTTCTGCTCTTGATTAAGGTATTGTGATTGTGTAGCTCATTTAAAAATGTAATGTATAATTAAGAAATACAGGTTAATAGATAGTCATCTTTAATAGTCAAGCTTGTAATCATGTTAGTTAGATTTTCTAGATGTACAGAGATATATTTCAGATGGATAGGCATTCTTCAAACCTTTCAAAGACTACAGAATACAGCATTTAAAATGTTTTAAGAACTTGTAACTTTTCATGACAATGAGATACATTTGCTCCTGGCATCACCAATAGCTTCAAGAGGAAGATGGTCATTGAAGAGGCTCTTTATGGAGTTGGTTAGCCATTTGGTCAAGAAACTGTTCTTGCCTGGACTGCCTGATGAATTGGACATGCAGGACCCACAGAGAAATGACTGCTGAACTTGCTTAAAAGTAAGACAATCTTCAGGATTCCTGCTTCATGAAAGAGTCTGCTGGACATTTGACAGGATACAGAAAAAAGTAACTGAAATTTCCTTCTTCATAAAAAATTCTGCTGGATACTATGGGCCAATAAGCTGAAGATGGATGCCCCAATGGTACAGAAGAACTTTGGGTGACTGTCCAGGCAGTAAGATGTCTCTGTCAATTCTAGAGTTTTGAAAGTTGTTTATAATGCACTTCCTGCTTACTTGGGTAATATTTTATATCCTTCTGCAGTCTTTGATGGAGTTGAAGACTAGATAGTTATTATTATAGCTTTCCTTAGTTATGATAAAAGATAGATATAAATATTATAACTGTAATTCTTGCTTGATAACTGTTTTATGTAATTTTACTATGCTAATGTTAAAAACCTTTATTTTTATTTAAACAGAAAAGGGGAGGTGATATGGGATGTCCCTTTGTATGTTGTGATTACTATTAGTGAATAAAGAAACTGCTTTGAACCTATAGCAGGGCAAGGCAGAGTGGACTGAATGCTGAGAGGAAGAAGGGCAGAGTTAGAGAGAAACCATGGAGCCTCCAGAGACAGAGACTGAGAACTTTGCCCAGTAAGCCACAGCCACATGGTGATATATAGATTAATAGAAATGGATTAAATTAATTAAATTAAATTAAATTAATATAAGTAAGAAGCTAGAGCTAATGGGCCAAGCAGTGATTTGATTAATATAGTTTCTGTGTGATTATTTTGGTAGCCAGGAACCAACAAGCAACCTCTTTACTACACCACAATGTAAAGAAAAAGATCAAGGAAGTGTGAAAAACAGTTTGAGAGAGTAGATATGTCAGAGACAACTTCTGAAACCATAAAAGTGGGAATGGCCATGTTCTTTGGGGGCCCACATCCTACCACAGTATGCCCCTGTGCCCCTGATAATAAAGATCTTTGGTGTTTGATGTTTCCCTTTGTCTTGTTTTAGGGATGATGGGTTTTTTTTTTTAATTCTCCATGACTCCTTTTCAGAATAAGGGATGTTTACTTGAAGCCTGGCCTCCACTGTATGTGGTTTGGTTTTTTATTTTGTTTTAGTTTCTGGGTTTTTTTTTTGTTGTTGTTGTCTCTTTTACTGAGGCTCTCAACTGACTATCCTGAGTCTTATGGAGGCCTTAGACTTGGGCTTCCAACCTGTGCTAGAACAGTTGACTCTGAGACTGTCTTTGGACAGGAAGCTAACCTATTATTATAATTTTTTTTCCAGATAAGGTTTCTCTGCCCTGATTTTCTTGGAACTTGCTCTGTGGACCAAGCTGACCTCGAACTCAGAGATCTGCCTGCCTTTGCCTCTGCCTCTTAAGATTAAGGCTGCACATTAATCCATTTTTTTAATTGTGAAGTGGACATGAACTTGGAACCAGAGTCAGAATATATAACTTGAATCTTGAATGCCTGTAAGATGTCTGTTACTAAGAAGCAGGGGAATCTTTTGCAAGTAGACCCTATTAGGAAGTCCTTAAGCCATTGGGGGATTTTCCTCAAAGAGAACTGTGATATCACAGACTCCACCTCTGTTTCTGGTTCAAAATATATGGTGTAGGAGAATGGTCTGTATTCTGTCAATTATATTTTAAATAAACACTGATTGGCCAGTAGCCAGGCAGGAAGTATAGGCAGGACAACCAGAGAGGAAGTAGAAGAGGGTCAATGAGAACAAGAGAATTCTGGGAAGGAGGAAGCCCATTCCTCTGCAGTTGTGACCCTGCTACAGAAGAAGCAAGATGTGACTGCCTCACTGAAAAAGGTATTGAGCCATGTGGCTAACACAGAGAATAATAGGCTAATATAAGTTATAAGAGTTAATAAGAAGCCTCCTGAGCTAATGGGCCAATGAGTTTATAACTAATGTAGACCTCTGTGTGATTTCTTTGGGATTTAATTACTATGGGAACTGGACATGACAGAAACTCAGACACCAAATATAATTCCTGGTTTATTCATGTATATGCTCCTGCTATGACATGACACCCTCTGCTACCCTCACCAAACTGAGCCAATGAAGGATAACTTATGAACCTCTAAGACTGTAAGTTAAATAACCTCTTCTCTTAATAAATTACTTGACCTGGGTGTTTCATTATGCCATTGCAAAACTGACCAGTGCAGAATATGTAGTGTACCTGAAATCTTTTGTGTGTATTTGTCAAAAACAATACCCATGTTAATGAGCTTTTTATTACTGTAACAAATACCTAGGATGTAGCAGCTCATGAGAAAAGGCTTATTTGGAGCTAGGTATAGACGTTTCCATCCCTCGTCATGTGACCATGTTGCTTTGGAACCTGTGCTTTGGAACCTGTGGACAGGAGAACACCCAGGGAGAGTGTCCCAGAAGCTTCTTGTTCCATGATAGGGAGAGAACAAAGAGAGAGCAAAGGGCCTGAATGCCAACATCCTCTTCAAAAGAACACCCCCAGAAACCTAACTTTCTCCCTCAGGATCATCTTAACGGCTCCACAACTTCTCAGCAGTGCCATAGGCCTAGGACTAAGCCATCAGCAAATACATCTTTGGAAGATTCAGAATCAAAACTATGGCAGCAATTATGTGTTTATCTAATTATTCTTTATCAATTAAAAACTCAGGAGCCAGATATCAGGGTAAGAACCTGAATGATCAGAGAAGCAGCGGTGAAGTGACCAGTGACCTCCTGTCTCTTCCATTCCTCCACCTGAAAGGGGCTGAGACAGAGCCTCTCTTAGCCCTGCCCTATGTGTGTCTGTCTTCAGTCCTCTGGAACCTCTATGGTTAATTTTGGTCAGTTAGTAGCTAGCTCTGTCCTCTGATTCAAAACAAACTTTATTGTCAGTCTTGGAACATCAGAATGCAATACAAAGACTACCCAACACAGCAACAGTGGTTTGTCTGCACTAACTGTGTTAACTGTGACTGCATTAAAGAGCACTGGAAGTACAGGTGGTTCTTCGCTTGTGTGCACGTACACATGTGTGAATCTCTTTGGTTTTCAAGTTTGGTGTCACTATCATGTAGCACTTTTACAATTAGAGGATGTTTGACAATGAATAAATATAACACCAGTAGAGAAATAATAAACACAATTTGTCTGAATTTATTAGTAAGTTCTCGGTTTGGGAAACACTACAGAAGTTGGACTTGCCTAAGAATATACTTTTGCTCTCATCAATTCCAGATCTGCTTCAACAAGCAATGATTATCATCGCCAACACAGTCTCAAAGCATCATCCCCTCCCCCAGAGCTGCAAAGGCCACGTCGCCCACAATACATAAGCACGACAAGGAATGATGAGCACTGGAGGAGGCCACAGCAGCCCGAAGATCCAGGTGAGGAATCTATCAGCTGAAGTGTGTATGGGGGGCAGTGATGACATGACAGGACAATGGGACAACTGTGGGGCTGTCAATGACTACAGAGTGCCATTCTTTCCGAAACAGATGGCAAGTGTTGTCCATAGCTTCCCTGATGGGTGTGGTCAGCAATTAGATTGGTTTTATTTAAAAAAAATTGTTCTGAGTGTGAGATGTATGGCTGATTATTTCCCTAATAAAAATAAAATAAATTTAACACTGATTCTGTTTTCAAGTGTCAAACTGATTGAAGAATAGACTGATACCTCCCCTTCACTTCCTACCCACTTCTCAATGGGTCTTGGATTTGTGTGACTTCTTAACTCCCTGCTTTTTCCCAAAGCATTTCCGGAAGCCATAGGAACAACATTTAAAGACAATGAAGACGATGGTCAACACGATGGCCAGGAGGAAGCCAATCACATCCAAGGAGTGGTACTGGTACCAGGTGAGGTCATGGGCAGCCGGACGCAGGTGTGGCGCCCCCTTGTGCCTCATCACGTACTCCACCCAGAACACAGCCAGGTCCAGAGGCTCTATGGGACGGTCCTTGTGGAGTCTGGAGAGGCGCATGATGTTCTCCTTGTAACTGAACACAAAGTGGTTGTTAGTATTGGAACACCTTGTTATAACCAGAAGAGCACACCCCGAACACACACTTAATCGATATTCACTATCTCTAACAAGGAGGAGGAGGAATAGATGGTGAAATGCAGGCAGAAGGGGAGGAAGGAGAGGAAAGGGTTGATGTGGGAGGGCCTTCTGTTTTGTGTTGATTTCATTGGTTAATAAAGAAACTGCCTTGGCCATTTGATAGGCCAGCCCTTAGGTGGGTGGAGTAGACAGAACAGAATGCTGGGAGGAAGAGGGAAATGAGGCAATCGCCATGCCTCTCCTCTCTGGATCAGACGCCATGGAGCCAGCCACCAGGTCACACATGCTGAATCTTTCCCGGTAAGACCACCACCTCATGGTGCTACACAGATTATTAGAAATGGGTTAATCAAGATGTGAGAATTAGCCAATAAGAGTCTGGAACTAATGGGCCAGGCAGTGTTTAAATGAATACAGTTTGTGTGTTGTTATTTCAGGTGTTAAGCTAACCATGCGGGAGCTGGGCAGGATGAAAAGCAGGCCTGCTCGCCTCAACACTACAGGGGGTAAGGAGGAAAGAAAGCAAAAACAACAACAAAAAAGGTATTTTATAAATATTTAAACTTTGTTTTCAATTTTTCACCTTTTAATGATTTCTTTGTAGGAAATTATAATGTCATTATGGTAAAATTAAGTAAGAACAACAACAATAAAGGAGTCAGTTGCAGATAAAGGGGTAGTGTGGTTTGAATGTGCTGCCCACAGGAACTTTGGTCCCCAGTGCAAAGATACAGAGAGGTGGTGGAACCTTGAGGAAGTGAGATGTCATTGAGAGAGAGGATGGCCTTTGCTCCAGAGCTGGACTCTGTCACCGTGAGAGTGGGCTGTGATCAAGCAAGGGTGCCGCTTATCTTTTGTCTCTGGCATGTACACACCCTTGGCAACTCCAGGTGTCTACCATGGAGGATACATGGTAGGTAGCAGGAGACCCTTACCAGATGCAGCAGCTGCCCTGCTCTAGACTGCCCACAACTTCTCAGACTCTGAGCTAAATAAACTTTAACCCTTTATAGATGGTGTAATTCTGGGTATTCTGTTATTGCAACAGAAAACAGACTAGAGCGGCATGCCTAAAACACTCTTACATACATACTACACGTAAGTATGCACACACGCTGCTCTTAGATTAAAACTACCACTGGCCATCATTTCTTCTTACAAACTTTTGTGGTATTGCTTTTAAGATTTAATTTTATTTTTAACTGTGTTAATATGTCTGTCTCTGAGTGGGTATATACACATGAGTACAGAGCCCATGGAGGCCACCAGGGGGCACCGGGTTCCCCCCAGAGCTGGGAAACAAACTCAGGTCCTCTAGAAGAGCAAGTGCCCTTCTTTTTTTTAAATTTATTTATTTGCTATGTATACATGACATTCTGCCTCCATGTATGACGGCACCAGATCTCATTACAGATGGTTGTGAGCCACCATGTGGTTGCTGGGAATTGAACTCAGGACCTCTGGAAGAGCAGACAGTGCTCTTAACCACTGAGCCATATCTCCAGTCCCTTTTTTTAAAAAATATTTATTTATTATGTATACAATATTCTGTCTGTGTGTATGTCTGCAGGCCAGAAGAGGGCACCAGACCTCATTCCACATGGTTGTGAGCCACCATGTGGTTGCTGGGAATTGAACCCAGGACCATTGGAAGAGCAGGCAATGCTCTTAACCACTGAGCCATCTCTCCAGCCCCTGCAAGTGCCCTTCTTAACTGCTGTGCTATTGTGCCACCTCCTTGCCTTTTAAATTTTTGCTTGGGGTTTTTGTTATTGTTTGCTTGGTTGGTTTTGTCTTAAGACAGAATCTTGCTACACAGACTCAGCCAGCTTGGAATTGGCTATATAGTCTTGAACTCTTCTTGAACTCATCACAATCCTCCTGTCTCTGTCTCTAAGTGTTTAGATTACAAGTGTCTGTCACCATGTTTCTTCCCATAGGTTTTAAATAAAATAGTTCCAGCAACCTTGAAAGCAATACACTAAGTTTCAAATAGAGACAAAGTGATCTCACAGTGTGCACGTGTATGTGGTGTGTGTGTGTATGTGTGTGTGTGTGTGCACATTTTTATACTCATAGGCCATAAGACAATGTTTTGTTCTGTCACTGTCCACTTTATTTCTTTGAGACAAAGTCTCTCATTGAATCTGGAGCTAGACTAGTGGCCAGCAAGCCTATCAGTTCTCCCGTCTTCCGCTTCCATGATGCTGAGGCCTGGCTTTTCACATAAGTGCTGGGATTTGAACTCATTCTTCAGGCTTGCACAGCTAGTGCCCTTGCCTATGAAGAGAGCTTCCAACTCCACCCCATGTGCCTTTTAATGGAACATTTTTTTTCTTTACAGGATCTTAAGAGATGAGATGCCTATTATGGTGACATTATTTTTAATTGAAGATTGTAAATCTAGGGAAACTAAAAAATTTAACAAATTCTAAGATAAAATATAAAGTCCCTTTACAAGTAGGAATAATGCCCACTTTATCTTGTGTATGAATCTAGATTTTTTTTATGTTTTTGTTGTTGTGCTATTTTGTTGATTGCAAATGCTGTAGACACAAACACAAGTATGTTGTTTGTTTTTCTTCTCCTCTTACTTACCTCTTGTCATTGATGACCGCTTTTAGAGCATTTTCCAAATCATCAGCAGTCATTTCGAGAACATTCAGGGAGATCCCAGCCCCTCGAGTTTCCATGCGCTTGGCATTGTCCATCTGGTCGCCAAACAAGGGCATCATCACCATCGGCACACCGTTGCATATCCCTTCATAAATACCATGGGAACCAGAGTGTGTGATGAACGCACGAGTCTTTGGATGACCTGAGGAGCACAACAGAAAGGGACACCAGGTTCTTCAGACTGACAATGTCTAAATTCTGAAAAGCCCATAAGGACCATCATCTACATGTGGCCATGGTAAAAACTCTGGGAGTGGGTGGGGTGGGATGATGTATGTGATATGTCTCAGTCACCATCAAGCTAAACAATCATTTAGAACATTAAAGACTGTCATTTCCTTAATGTAACCCTAGTTTGACCTACATGGCAGATGCTCCCAACCTACCAAGCAAATCATTTTGGGGTAGCCATTTTACAAGTATTGTGTTCTTCGCAAGATTCGATGGTCTAGGTCCGGTGTAGCGCCACAGGACCTAGTAGGGACAAAAAGCACAGGCTTAGAAAAAGGACACAATTTGATTTTTAAAATCAGCTAGCCTAGCTAGAAAGGCCAGTCCTATGAGTAAGAAGAACCCGGATAGGCTTTGCATGATGGGAGGTTTGGTGAATTGGAAGTCCCCAGGGCTCAAGAGCAGCATTGGCTCTTGATGCTAAAGCTTGGCAACACGAGTGTGAGAAGCCATCAAACCACCCTCAGTATTCCTTCATGTTTCTGCACTTCAAAGGGAAACTTTCTTCACAAGGCAAGTGGATGCAAAAGCTATCCAAGCAGGAACAAAAAAAACAAAATAGCTTTTCGGAGAAACATTCTTCATTGATGTGAAAAAACAATATCATGCTTAATTTTTTAACAACATTCTCTCTAATATTTGGGAGTTTCCTAGAGAAAAGAGAAATCTGAGTGAGCAGACCATGTCATAGGAATACCTGAATAAATTGAAATAATAATAATATATGGTAATAATAATAATAACAACAATAACTTTGTGGAATGGCAGAGGAGTTCCACAACTCAGATTTCTGAATTTAGACACTGAGGTCTAGAGTTAGAGACTAAAAGCAGACATGAAGGAGTCTTGTAGAACCATCTCACCGTCTGAGGAATTCTGCCCAAAGCCTCGGCGATTTCCATAGCTTTCTTCTCCGGAATCTCCGAGACCATGGAACCCAGAGAGAAAATCACGATGCCATGCTCTCCAGAAGCGTTGACATAGGCTTCAAATTCCTAGAGCAAGAGGAGAAATTTCCAGTTCATCTCTTTGTTCTCACATCCCATGGGAACTGCACATATTAGATTACAAGATAGATACTTCCCTCTCATGAGAATCAGTAAAGGTATGTATGTAATAGACAAAAAAACATCACGGCAACTCTGTCTCCTTGTCCCCTGTCAATTCAGGAGGATTTCTTGCTTACAGGGTTATCTGTGGGGTTCCCTGGAGATGCAGAATCCAGATAAGGTGCTGATTTCCCATCAGAGAAAGAGCGGCACATACAGGAGTGCACATGCACATGGCCATGCACCCATGAACATGACACACGACCATATACACATGCCTACCTGTGGCCCTATGCAGAAAACAGACTTTAAGTGGCATGGCAGTTCTCTCCCGCTGTACATAATTAATAAGCTAGCTAACCATCAAGAGTCTCTCAGATGGATTCAGATGTTTCCAAAGAGCGTGAACAGCATCAACATGATGGCATGATGTAATAAGTTACACACAGCTGAAGGACTGCACAGAACACGGTGCTTTTATTCCTAAAACCCAAATATTCCTGGGCAAACCATGTCCTGACCCTCCCTACATGTAGACACAGAGAGGCTTCTACTAAACTCTCTCCTGAACGTATCAGGATCCCATACCCTGTGCAGTCTTCCCAGGAACACAGCCCTCTTCCAACACTCTGAAGGCCAGGCTCCTGCAGTCCACTGGATGTCAGAGCATTGTCACATCGGTCTCACTTCCTGGGACAATCTAAAGACCAGGCTCTTCTGCCACTGTCCTGGATTTTGACCCAGAGCATCCTAGAGTTGGTTGCTCTGAAGCTGTTCTTTTCTAGGATCACATCACAGTTTTCTTCTTTCTTCCCCAGGCCCTTCTTTCCTGGGGACAGGCATCCCACATTCTAGGGCCCTTTGCTTTTCTTCTACCTCCTGATAGCGTGTAGCTCACCTACATTCCAGAATCTTTGCTCCTTCAAGACATATGCAATCCTGCCGGGAAAGGCACAGTCTAGTTTGCCCTCCCGTACGCCTTTGCGTGCCTACTCAGCAGCCACCAGTATGTGATTAGCACAAAATCAGATCTGTAGGGTCATAAACATTCACAGGCAGATAGTATGATTTTAACTGAAGCTAAACTGGCACACAAGTTTGTGTACAGAAGCCAAAAGAGTAAGCCACGGAGGCAAGATAGTCAATGACTCACTCTGACTCAACTTCTGTGGGTTCAACAAAGGTGAGTCCTCTCCACTTGGTACAATATGCCCTAAACTTTGTCACAATATCACAGTCCTTGGGACAGCCAAACAGTGAGACAACATGTTAACTGGAAATAATCTTTGATCTCTGACTTGTTTCTTCTAAACATGATAAATGCTTTGGAAAAAAAAAGCCTTTTCTCTGGGGACAACCCCTCCCCCAGCTGGTGAGACCTTTAAACATTAATAATAATCTCTGCTGAGACCTGTGGCTTTGGTTCTAAGCTATGAACATGTTTTGCCTTTCCAGGATCCACTTAGACTACCTAACAGAAGCCCTTCACTGGAGCCAAGCACATGGACTTGAAGCAGGTCTGCTTATATGTTTGGTCTCTTCATTATCTTCACATCTCTGGCCTCCAGGATCTCCTTATTGGCTACTTACTTCAGACCCAACACGTATGACTGTGGTCTGTGTATTGCTTTCTCCCATTAAGACTATCTCTCTTGCTCAGACAGAGGGCTGACACCTTGCCCTATTAGAAGAGGCAGAAAGCTGCAGGAACTAACTTCCTATAAGAAGTTCTATTTAGCCAGGACCATAAAGGCAGTGTCTCTTGCCAGCAGTTATAAGGGTTAAAGAACAATTGCATCAGACTTAAGCTGCTGGTGCCCAAATCCAGTGCCCCACTCAAGGGCAAGCTTCATAATACACAGCTGTGTTCTCTGAGAAGCGTTCCAAACACACGGTTCTTTTGACAGTTAATGTCAGTTGCATTAATTCCACATAAAAAAAAGCCCAAGATATAGTTTTCCAAAATACTGTGTACAAAGAAGGAAGTCAGGAGAGGATGCCAAAGATAGACAAATTCAAAACTGGGAGACTTAACGAAGAGAAGCTAACAAAGAGAGCACTTGAAAGCATCCCAGCATGCTCAGTGAACTCAGCACATACCTACGGAAGGTTCCTTTCCCGGAGAGAACTCGGGCAAGGAGAGGCCGTGCTCACATACACACCTGAGATAAGGGCTTTTTCTGAAGGCAGTTTATACCACCAATAAAAACCATGTTGGGCATGATGGGCCTGGGGTAATCTCTCACAAAGTCGTTTTTCATCAGCCAGATAGACGCATAACTCAGAAGGTCCTTGACTGTCACCTCTTTCTGTAAGACTTCTGAGGCAAGTGGCTCATAGGGGGCATAGACCACATTGCATAGAAAGTTCTCTGACAAAGCAATGAGCGTGTTCTTCACTCGCTGTGGGAAGTTCATGCGATCTGAGTTTACAGACATACTCTTGGGCACGTAGGACAGTGGAAAGGGGCACTGGGTAGCTTCCAAATCCAGGCCACACGGCAATGCATTCAAGAAGTAGACAGCAGGCAGTGCCAGAAACTGGGCCACAATGGGACCACAAGGAAGGAAGGGGTCTGTTAGCAGAGCGTCAAAGTGGCTTTCTTGCAGAGAGGCCATGAACTCGGCATTGTGCAGTAGGTGTGAGCAGCTGGACAGGAGCATGGCAGAGTCCCTTTTGACTTTCTTGTATGTTTTGATCAAACGCAGCAGGAAAGGGTCTTCCTCAAAGACGCTAAGCCCAAGTTCCACAATAGTGGCTATCATGTCTTCCTTCTTGACTGGCACAGGGAACTTCTTTAGAGTGTAAAAGGATCCTTCTTTTATGTGTAGTGAGGCTTCAGATGCTATGACCACTATCTCGTGTCCCTTCTGCTGGAGCTGCTGAATGACTCCAAGCATGCTGAGCCAGTGGCTGCCATCCATAGGGAACACTAACAGCTTCCCGGCATGGGACGCAGAGGGGCCAAGCACACACAACAGAAGGCCCACGAGAAGCAGAGGCGAATGGGAGCTCCAGCACGCCACAGTCATGGTTCCTCTCCCTCCGTTGCTCTCAAAATGTCTACTAAGGCCTGCTCATGGTTCTTACACAAAAGACATTTGTGTAATCAGTTAATGTTTGACCGTGCCCCATGACTAAAGTTGTCGATTGACTGGCAGAGAACATAGAACATTTGCTTTTCAAGATGAGGGTGGAGCTTTCCGGGGTTCCTTAGAAGATACCGGCTGTTGAAATGGCTGCAATGTCTCTCCCAAATCATGTCTTTGCGTGACTATAGCGAGCAAACCATCTCTGGCCACTTTGAATTCATTAAATTAGCATTTATACATAAGTCTGAAAGGGTTACCAGGAAGCGTCAAAGCCTGGCACCTTCCCAAGAATAAAACGGAAAGTTACTCAGAAAGTCTTTTGGAAAGAAAGGAACCGAGAAGAGCTGAAGCTCCGCTTTTATCCACAAAACCCTAAGAAAGCCCCCCATCATTCACTCGGGGCTCCACTTCACCACTTCCATCACCTTTCAAAATGTGTGTGTGCGCATGAGTGTGTGCCTGTCTGTGTGTCTCTGTGTGTGGCATGTAGTCCGGAGGGTAACCTTGAGTATCATCTCTCGAGGCCGCACATTTTGTGTTGAGATAGGCTCTTTCATTGGTGTAGACCCTTCCTATTAGGTTAAACTGGGAGACCACTGAGTCAAGGAAGTTTCATTTCTCTGGTTCCCTAGCACTATAAGCATTCCCCACCATGTCCAGAATTTTCATACAGCTTCAGAACACTTTACTAACTGAGCTAGCTCCTTCACTAGCTGTTTTTACTTCATACTGAATGAATCTAGTACAATTCTGGGTCTCAAGACTGCAGCTAAGGCCAGCGCTAATGAGTGTCCTGCCTTTCCAGGACTCAGGCTCTATCAAGAGAGTCAGATCCACAGCTCGAGCTAAGAAATGCGGTCCATTGAGAGTGCAAATGAATGGAGCCAGGCTGGGGTAGAAAATGACAAAGACAAAGTCATATGAGTCTTCTCCAAGAGCAAAAAAACAGAAAGAAAACATATTCCAAACAGAAAATCACAGTACATAAAAGCAGAAGGATTTCCCTCATTTTGCACACATACGGAGGCCAACAGAAGCAAAGACATTTGCCAGAGTCCTTGGCAGAGCTAAGACACAGGCCCTAGTAAGAATGAAAAACTGTGATCGTCAAGGTCATGACCCCACCATGAAGAATGGGGAAAAGGCAATAGAGAGGACTTTGAGTCCAAGGAAGTGTTCAGACAGCACTGTCTGGGGCCCTCCGAGATGAATGAAGAACTGAAATGCCTCCTGAAGTGGGCAACCAGAGTGTGAGCAGAACCAGCCTTGTGCAGTTCCTGGGAATCCACTAATGCCCTCTACAGTCCGAGGAAGGAAGCACAGATCCCAATACCGACCACAGTACTGGTCCTTCATGCATGGTGTGTGTGTGTGTGTGTGTGTGTGTGTGTGTGTGTGTGTGTGTGTGTGTGTGTGCGCGCGCGTGCGTGCTGGGAATAACAAGGAGAAAGAATTTAACTTTAAAGCATTGGTGTTCTAGAGTATAGAGCTGGCAGAAAACCTCTCATTCGGGCACTTAAAGTCTCTATTCCTGGGCCTTCACCCTTCCTCAGCAGAGTCCCAGTTTTGCTTGTGTTTTTGCACACACACACACACACACACACACACACACACGGTGCACACATGCACTTTGAACTCTTTCCCCACGCTCAATCATTCCATCACTCTTAATTCTCAGTAAGCAGAAAAGATGTTGCAATCCCTTTGTTCTTTGCCGAGCATTTGACTGAAATCCCGAAGCTCACAATCCAAGCTAAACTTTAAGATCAATAACCCTGGGAAGCCCCATTTAGCGAGAACTCACCCGCAGCTTATGTGGAGCAAAGAGCCCATAAACACAACAATGCTTTTATGGCTCTGTTCCTGTCTTTACTCAGAACCTTGAGCATTTTCATTTAAAAGTGCCAGAAATGGAACCCAAGCCCACATGCAAGGCAGACTGTGTATGGCTTCAGAGCATCCTGCAGCCACTGTGGACCTGAATGGTTAGGGCCCCAACCCTACCCTTGGCCAGGGAACACTGCTCACTGATCTAAATGCAAGGCAATCTATATTTCTTATTGCCAACAAGAAGAATCACTTCAAAACAATCCAGTAATAAATCTGTCCTGGAGCATGAGCAGACAAAATATATTTCAAACCCCTTCCTTCAGCAACATGCATGAAACATGTGAATTCTACTATGTTAGTCCCAGAGCCAAAACTGAAATGACCAATGGCCAGTGCCTGTGAGGAGGGGTCCAGGGGTCAGAGAAGTACCAAACAATTACAGGGCACAGCAAGATGTGTTCTGCAGGCTGAGAAAACAGAACACAGCAGCAATGTGGTCCTGCTTTAGAGGCCCTTGAAGAATGTGGTGTCTTTGAAAAGCCCCACTTTTCAAGTGGAATTTCTTTTTAAGCTGGAGCTATAAGTTAATATTCCCACTGGTGGGACACCTGGCTCCTTTGAGGGAACAATGGAGATTCACACTAAACAAAGCACACAAGCTTGCCATCCTCCTTTGGATGAGCTCAGGACCTTCTAGAGGGAAAAGGCAGCTTTCCTCAAATCTCTGCAACATTTTTCTCTATCCTGTCTCTCATCATCTCAAAGTTCACACAGTGGTCCATAAGCTAGACAAAGTCTAAACGAACACATTCCTCATAGGCATACAGCTTCAGAATCATTATCTCAGCCCAGATGCCAGTCCATAGCCATGCATTCAGGAACTATCTTTGTACAGACGCCATCTGCCTTTACTAATGCTTAAGTCAAGTGCCCAATCTCTCAGATCCAGCTGCCATGATCCTATTCCAGAGCTTTAGCCCCTAGGCAGTTCACTATATCAGTTTGGCCCACCATCCCATACCATCACTGCTTCTGGTGCCATGGTCAACAGTTTCATCAGGCCCACAAAAAAACTCAAATCCTTTAGCCTTGCCCTTCCTTAGACCTTGGGTCACCTTTTGAAGATGATTTCTTCTCTCTAGCTCTTTTGCCCTTTCCTGCTAATCAGGTTTCTATCACGATCTCATTACCAAGTGCCAGCCTTTGGTAGGTTCAAGTTCAGTCACTGGGTGTGACATGAACTCCAATGACTCTTTGGGTGCTCTAGTGCTACTGGTTAGACCTAGTGCCCTTCGTGATAGAATCTTCAAAAGTTCACTGGTTTATCATTTCCCCTTAGGACCAAGTAACCTTTATAGATGTATGCTGCCTCACAACTGATCAAGTCAGATAATATAGAGTTTAAAAAAATCACACACACAAGGAAGTGAGACAACACAAGTTTTAAGCAAGGACAGAAGGAAACCCATAGCCATGATACCACAGTTAGTGGAAACAAGAACATCTCACCTAGAGGGCTACAAAACAGTCCACAAGTTCTAATCATTCTGTTCATGACAACAATGGCTCTCCAAGTATTAGCTAGGGAACCCTGGGAACTTTTCAAGGGAATGTCAAGACTATTTTCATCCACGGAGATACTGACTTTTTAAAGATCTTTTTTTCCTCATAAGCATATGGTGGAGTTTTCTAAAGGCTACTCCATGCGTGAGATCACAGTAGATTGAATGCAGAAGCAGGAGAATCTAGCTTTATTAAGCCCGATGCTGGAGTTATTTAAAGAATATAAACATATCCCACCCTTCTGAGTTTTTGAAGTTATTTCCTCATAAGAACATGATTTATGTTAGACAGCAGCTAACAGATATTGCTTTACTTTCTTGTGATCTGAATGGAACTAAGTCATAGAAATTAGAACAAAGGGTCCTAAAGCCAAAACATTTGAGAACCTCAGTTTTTCAAAAACCACTGTCCTTCAGAGTCAGACAAAAGTCACTTCTGTCAATTTTCCTATTCTCTTACCTGGCTAAAGGAAAGTTGACTTGGGGCAGGCCCAAAAACCCATTTTTTAAAACTGGCCTTGGTGAAACACATTCATAAATCCACAGAGCGGGATGGGGAGGCAGCAGGACATGACTGTGAGTTTAAGACTAGCTTGATCTACACAGTTGAGAAGAGAAGGGAGAGCAGCAGCGGCAGAAGGGGAGAAAAAGGAGAGGTAGGAAGGAGGAAGGGAAAGAGGGAAGAGAAGCTGGAGGAGGAGGAAAAGGAAGAGGAAGGAAAAGTGAAGTAGTGCTTTTCTATGGCAGCCAGAATCATGGCCTCTCCCCTAAGTTACCCTTTGTTCTTCATAACAGACCAACAAACCAATCAGCATCACCGAGCGTCACTGGGCGCAGACCCAACCCTGGAGCCTTGTATTCTGATAGGCTGAGGCGCCGCCCGCCCCCGCCAATGGGCGGCGCCCACGTCACAAGGGCGCGCGGCGCTGGCCGGTAGGGGGCGTTCAGCAGCCGCCAGCCGCGCTAAAGCGCCAAGGCCGCGGGCCGGCCAGCCGCCATGGTGGACTACTACGAGGTGCTGGGCGTGCCGCGGCAGGCCTCAGCTGAGACCATCCGCAAGGCGTACCGCAAGCTGGCACTCAAATGGCACCCGGACAAGAACCCCGAGCACAAGGAGGAGGCCGAGAAGCGGTTCAAGCAGGTGGCGCAGGCCTACGAGGTCCTATCGGACGCCCGCAAGCGCGAAGTCTATGACCGCTGCGGCGAGGTGGGCGAGGTGGGCGGCGGCGGCGCGGCCGGCAGCCCGTTCCACGACGCCTTCCAGTATGTCTTCTCCTTCCGAGATCCCGCTGAGGTCTTCAGGGAGTTCTTTGGGGGCCGCGACCCCTTCTCGTTCGACTTCTTCGGAGACCCATTTGATAACTTCTTTGGGGAACGGAGGAGCTGCCGAGGAAGCAGAAGCCGAGGGGCCGTACCCTTCTCGACCTCTTTCACCGACTTCCCAACTTTTGGGGGTGGCTTTGCTTCGTTAGATACCGGATTCACATCCTTCGGTTCTCCGGGAAACTCAGGCCTTTCGTCTTTCTCCATGTCCTGTGGCGGTGGGGCGGCTGGCAACTTCAAGTCGGTGTCAACCTCCACCGAAATAGTTAATGGCAAAAAAATCACCACCAAGAGAATCGTTGAGAATGGCCAAGAAAGGGTGGAAGTGGAAGAAGATGGAGAGTTAAAGTCCCTGATAATTAATGGCAAAGAGCAGTTGCTTCGCATCAATACTCAGTAAAGACATAAAGTGCGGTTTAAGGACTATCAGGACTTTTTTTGTTTAAAAGCGTTTTCAAGGGAACTCTACTTTCAGAACATCTGTATTCAAGACATTCTATACAGTTCATGCTGGTGCCTCTTATTGTTGGGACTACAGGGATAGGACCTCTCTTGGTCTTTATGCCTGTTGTAAATATATGTATGCCTTTGGCGCTCATTAAACGTAATTCTGAGGCAGACCACCGTTATGTCTTAGTGGTAGGAAACACTGTTCACAGCACCTAAAACCACACAGTGTCCATTTTGTTGATATTTCGATCTAGAGATCTTTCTATGAAGTGGAGCCATACAGCTCCACTTCTCCTCACTCACACTGTGATGAAAGATACTGCGTATGTTGATGATTTAGTTTAAAATACATCGAAAAAGTGGCTTTTAGTTTACCTACAATGATACTGATATAGGAACAAATTGACTACTGTTTTAATGAAAGGCTAAAACCAAGCCTTTAAAAGCAGTTAAGTTGAAGAAAGTACACTAAGTAGATTCTGGTCGCTGCTGCAATGCATTACTATGAACTTGGTAATGTCTATCACAGTTATTCTGTGTTATTCTATCACAGTTTTGTAGGATCGAAACCTGAAATCCATTTTAGTGGGCCAAAAAAAGGAGGGTTGCCAGGACCGTGCTCTCTGGGGGTTCAGGGCTGCAGTCTATCAGTCAAGGTAAGTGCTCAACCCTAAATTTGTTCTACAACAGTGGAAGATGCTGAAAGTGAAAAGAAGTGTTTTTTGGAGGATAACCAAGCTTTTCAATTTCCACATGTAACATATATATAAATATGTATGTTACAGTAGAGTCCATTCTGTTAGCACAGGTGGGTGCTTCCTAGTCAGACCTGGCAGAAGATGGTTGCCTTCAGAGAGTCCACCACGGAATGGTCTTCCTCACTCCAGTACCCTCTGTGAGGACTGCACAAGACATGGAAGGAAAGGGGATCTGAATGGGTTTAAATTGCCACACTCCACCAAAAGGGCATGGGACCTAAGCACATTATTATAAACCAAGACTCTATAAATAGGTTGGATACCCAAACTACCCCGAAAACCTCATGCAGTGAGTACATAGCAGAAACACGAGATTCAGCACTGTCTCCCCTCCCCCCC
>NC_022030.1:63725981-63749662 GCF_000317375.1 Microtus ochrogaster
CCAGCACACAGAGCCTTTAGAAATCACACAATGGAATAGTCACTGCAGAACCGGGGTAGCTGTTTTCTACCCAAGTCAGGCTAACTACCAGACTTGAAACAGATGTTTTCAGCCTAAGGAGCTAATGAAGACAGTCACTGAGGGCTGGGGTTTTGGTGCTTACTAGGCAAGCTTCCCCAGAAACCCACATAAAGGTCTGGTATATGTGATAGTCCTCAGAAGGCAGAAACATGGGATCCCCAAAGCCATATTGGCAAGCTCTGATTTTTTTTATCTTGAGAGACCCTGGATAAGGTGGACAAGTAATGGAGGATGATCCCTGCCATCTGCCTTGGACACACCACATAAAAACGAGGGGGAAAGTCACTGAGTAGCATGTTGATGTGGGTTTGTATCCACATCAACAGGAGGTATCAAGGACTTGGAGAGAATGAACGTATCTGTGATGGTTACATGTGAAAATCACCACCCTAGTAGGACAGAATGAGTGGGTCTGAAACCACACAGTTGAAGAAAAAGCTTGAGCAGAGAGCCCATGGTAGGCAAAGAGCCTGGCACAGCAAGGTCACTCTGGCTAGTTTTAACAGTTGAGAGCAAACACAGGAATCGGTTTTCATACACCCTGGATTAATGGTCCAGGATAAATGCAAAGTTCCTGGCTGGACTAGAACTCAGTATGTAGGCCAGACTGGCCTTGAATTCACAGCAATCTACTCCCAAGTGTGGGAATTCACAGCATGTGCCATCAGACCCAACTATAAGATAGGTTTTATAATGAATTGTCAAGCTTGAGAATCTCTTCAAAAATTGCTCAGTCTCAAAACACTTATGCAGACATGCCTGTGGAAGGTCATCTTCTAAGGGAAGTTTTGTCATAGTGGGCACAAGGCATTTTCTGTGCAAAGAGGAGCCTCTTGAATATAGCAGAGGCTCTGTAAGAGCACGTTCCTGCACAAGCCTGACAACTTGACTTAGATCCTTGGGACCTATGGTGGAAAGAGAGAACCAGCAACCGGAAGGTGAAGTTGTTCTTCACTGCCACATGAGCAGTTTGGAGCATATGCACCCCTGGTCATATACACACGTACATCTTCCCTAATTCTTCAAAGCATTCAGATTGATTAAAGGGGATCCCCTCACTGGGAGAATTTTCTAGAATGCACCAGATAAGGAAGAGGAAGACAATCTAAAATCCAGAATAGTAGGAGGCCCTCTTCCATCTAAAACAGGATCAAGAATTCCAAATGCCAGTCCCAGTGGCTGGAGGTTCACGCACAGTTATTGTAGGTTTAGCTTCGTCAATGTTCTTGTTTCCTTTTTTATTTTAAAATGTTGTGAATCTGTGGATGTTGCTTTGACTGTCAATTATGATTAATCCCTAGGCAAACAGTATTATTTCTTGGAAGTAGGAAATGATATTTAGCACAGCACTTCGATCCTTACATTTGCCCTGGGCTGGAAATGTGTAGGTCTAACTAACTGGCCCTGGATATTTCCTCCATCCTGGTGAAACAATAGTATATTATCATCCTTAAGTAACTCCGAAGGGATTCGGCTGTGCATGGATGCTGCGGATGTCTTAAGAGCTGACCATCATTCGGCTAAAAGTAAATCTTTGCCTCTTTGAAAGTAGTGAAGCTTGACAAAGTGGGCATCCTTAGTTTTGAACACTCTTGTATCAAACCATCCTATACTAGATGACTTAAATTCACATTTAATCTCTGCATGGTGTGGAAGCCACAAAGCTGTGTTACTGGAATCACACTCCATGCACCCTAAGAATGCGAGGTTGGTTGGTGGGGTGTCAGGAATGGTCTCAGCTGCACCTTTTTTCTACATTCATGGTAGCTGTCAGAAGTAGGAAGAATTATTTCACGAAGGCTATGTAAACCTCTCTATTGTCACAAAGCCAGCACTGGTTAAAGCCCGACAAAAGGCGGCTTTCACCCTAAATGTAGCCTGTGACAGGAATACTATACACACCCGAACAAGCCAATTCTATTGGCACAGTTTATGACCCACATAAAGGGCTTTTATAGCACGGTAGCCTTGCAAAGTCCAGCACAAAATCCTGCTTCCCCACAATTATTTGTATGGACTGAAATAAGATTTGAAAGAAGCAGGACTGATGAAATGGACCAAAACCGAAAGAATTCTTAAACATCTGCAGAGAGTTCACAAATGGCTATAAAACTGGGGTTGGATAGAATTTAATGCCCTTAAAGACTAAAATAAATGCAGTGGGTCGGTCACACACACACACACACACACACACACACACACACACACACACTCCCTTTGTATTCCACCCTTTCGAGGAGGGTAGGAATCCAGATAAATGCTCTACAGTTTCTCCTCCAAAGTTAGTTCCCTGCCTTCTTTTCCTCCATCTGCTTTCTGCACTGGCCACGTCTCTGTATGTTTTAACTCATGCCCAATCCCATTGTTTCCCTTCTATGCAGAGTTATCTGAGTCTAGGCAGTTTATTATTTTTTAAAGTGTGTGTGTGTGTGTGTGTGTGTGTGTGTGTGTGTGTTTACACTCAAAGGGCTAGCATGTGCCACAGTATGCCCCTGAGGTTCCAAGAATTACTTTATTTTCAGGGAGTCACTTCTCCCTTTCCAACCACGTACATCCCAGAGAATCAGACTCAGGTCGTCAGACTCTGCGACAGCACCTTTACTTGCTGAGCCATCTTACTGGCCCAGACTGAACATTATCCTTGACTCCACTCATGTTTTAAAATGTTTTTAAGATGTGTACGCTGTTTGGCATCTCTGAAAACCAGCAGCCACACAAGCCCTACGTGGGCCTCCTTGGTTCTGGGATCACTCGAGAAGCCCCTAGCCATGGAGCTACCTTAGCAGGCTGTGACACCTACCCTAGTTTCCTCATCCCCTTATCTCCCTCTTCCCTAACGTTCAGCATATCATTGCATGGCACGGTGCCCGCCTTCCACTAATCATTACAGAAGAAATCCATAGTTGGCACTGACTAATGTCTTACCCGCTGCCTCTCCACCCGAGAAACTACTCTTATCATCTCTTCACCAGCTAAACTCCGGTGACCTGTAGCTGCTGTTTAGTGACTATCAGAGTTCACCTCGTTGGTCTTCCTATATTGAAAGCAAGGTTCGGCACACTCCCTAGATTTAATCACTTCTTTCATTGAGCTGAAATAGCAGGATGACAAAGCAAATCTGAGATGTAGCCGAGGACAGGGCTCTAGCTGTAGGGACTGGGCACGGGGCCAGGAATCTGGTCCGGCCTCAGGGAATTGCTCTCACAAATGCTTGCGGTTGCTGCCACCTCCTTCCTCTACATGTCCTGGGGTTCCACTCTCCATCATGTGAGCTCCGCTGGGGTGTCCTGCATTCCACCTCGCTGCTTCTGTGTCATTCTGCCCATTCAGCTTGGTTGTCCAAGGTGACACAGGATTTCCCTCTGCTGCAAAGCTACGCCCCTCATACCTAACTGGGAGTAGACTCAGCAGCCAGGCAGATGTGCATATGAAGACGTCTCCCATGTGCCACCACACACTGTGCAAGCAGCCTGTACATCCCACCCTTTTGAGGAGGGTAGGAGTCCAAATAAATGCTCTGCAATGTCTCCTCCAAAGTGAGTTCCCTGCCTCCTTTTCCTCCATCTGCTTTTTGCACCTGCCATGTCTCTGTATGTTTTCCTTCACATCAAACCCCATTGTTCCCCTTCTGTGGTGATGTAGAATTATCTGGGTCTAGGGAGCGGCCACTTCTGCCTGTGCAGTGCCTATAAAAGAAAGAGAATGGATGGAGCAGTTTGGGTGAGAAGCCAGAACCTGAAATCTGTGTCTGCTGTTTCAGCTGTTGTTCGCAGCATTAGCAAGAACATTCCCAACACCGCATCTAGGGGAAGAGGTGGCCAATTCTTGGAGGAGGGACCCTGTGTCTGTCCCAGGCTCAGTATGCAGCTCTTGCAGATGTGTGACTGTGGAGGATGCCTATGGAAGAGCACACTGGGGACCATTTAATGGCTTCTCTCACTGTGAGGGTCATTTAATGGCTTCTCTCACTGTGAGGGTCTGGCCTGCGCTCAGAGCCTCAGAGCACACAAGGATCCAGATGCTATGCCTGAAGAACTACTCTAGGTATTGGGTGTGCTGTTGACTCTGCTTGGTCAGAACCCTACATCTCAACTAGACTCATGAAGAGATTGTAGCAAAGTTTTTCTAACAGGTTTGACTTTGCCATTTTAAATTTTTGTGAATACCTGCATATCTTTTAGTATTAAACTATTGCTGAGTCAAATCATTTTATTTCCTGGACGATTGATTGCTCAGCACCTTAAGACTTAATCCCCCCTCCCATTTGGGGGGAAATCTGTGCCAGGGATCTTCCTCTGAAAAAATCTACAGTTTGTTCTCCAACAGTGCAGCTAAAAATGAAAAAGGAATTGAAATAGGCTATAATCTCAGCAATTTTATGACTCTCTGTGGTAAACAAATAAGTGGCTTTCAGATCATTTAATACATAATTATTAAACATATTTTTTAAAAATTTCTATTATTTCAGAATAATTGGCCACTCTTAACTTGACATTTTTTTAAAAAATAATAATAAAAGTTTAATTTTGTTGGACATGGTGATACATGCTTGTAATTCCAGGGTGTGGAAGCAGGCAGAGCAGGAGTTCAAAGTTGTCATCAGTTACACAGCATGGTCCACATCGACCTAAACTATAATGAGACCCTGTCTTAAACAAACAAGCGAGTAACCTAGTGGAGTGGGTATTATGCTATTCCTATCATTCCTGCAACAAGTCATTAAGGCTCCAGGAAGTCAGTTCACATTTATCCTCTCCAATGGAAGAATATCACTGTTTCCAAGATTATTCTCTACCTGAAAGCTTAGGGCCAAAATATAAGTGAATGCTTCAAAATTCCAGTATTGGCTAGTCCCATGTTAGGTCTACACTCAGCTTTAACTTGGTTTCACAATTACCACAGGTGCTGGAAATATCAAAAGAATTTCTAAGGTATATCAAACTTGTCATGGCGTGTAGGGGACAGAAACCAGAGCAACTTGACAAAAAAGCTAGCTTCCACTTGAGTGACTGACTAGATGAGGCACCTTGAACACATCAGTAAAGTCCACGCTATCAGCAAAGATCAGGGTCCAGGCTGGTGTGGTAAGTCCTTCTGTGTATGTGTTGCCTTTATTGGTTAATGAATAAAGAAACTGTTTTTGGCCAGTGGCTTGGCAGAATGGAGCTAGCAGGGGTAAACTAAACTGAATGCTGGGAGAAAGAAGGTGGAGTTAGTGAGACACCATGTAGCTGCCTGAGGGGAAAGATGTACTTGTTAGGTGGAACCTTGCCGGTAGGCCATGACCCTTGTGGTAAAATATAAAATAATAAAAATGGGTTAATTTAAGAGATAAGAGTGAGATAGAGTGATAAGCTAATAGGCCAAGCAGTGTTGTAATTAATACAGTTTCTGTGTGATCATTTGGGTTCTGGGCAGCCAGGAACAAACAAGTGGCCTCCTACAACACCAGTCCATTACTGCCTTAGGAGAGGCAGAAGGAAGAGGGCAGACTAAAGTTCTTGGGGCATCAGCAGAGAAAATTTTCCAGCTTTGAATGAGATCCAGAGGCTCACTCGAATGGATTGGTTGGCTGCTGAAGGCAAAGTGATGACACCAGACTGAACTGAGACAATGTTACACCATATGACAAAGAGAGTATAGCTGTCATTGAGGATCTTGAAGCGGAGAAACTGTCTGAACACACATGAGTGGTCCGACATCATTACAAAAGATCTTGTTAGTAAATGAGGGAAACATATGACTTAGAGATGTGGGCAAGCTCCACCACATCTCCATGGAGACAGTGAGTGCCATTGAATTACAAGAGTAAAACCAAGACGGAAATTGTCAAGAAAACCAATAATGTGAAAGGAATGGATTTATGCCACTTGTGAGTGATAAAATCAAGTCTATCCTTTCTGAATAGCCAGAATTCTCACATCAAGAGAAATCAACAGGAGTTGAAGGCATAAGTCACAAACAATCCCACACCAGTTTGGAATTATGATTAATAGAATTAATTTATTTAAAGGGAAAAACTAACAGATCACTGTCCCAGACAACAGCCCTCTGCATGATCAAGAAAGGAGTCTAGTAGCCAGAAGCAGAGCTGGAAGCAAGAGAGTGAGCACACGGATACCACTGCTTTTTAAAGCAAATGAGACCACACCCAAGTGGGCTGGTATCTTAAAGTCTATTGGCTGAAGCAGCAGAAGAAGCTCCCGCAGCAAGGAGTGAGTTTTTAAAACATTGCTTAAACATGGAACCAAAATTCTAAACTATTTCACTAGATGTAAAGGTAAGAGTAATGTGAAAAATAACACAAGATGGCAATGTTGGGGACAGATAAGTAGGATATCTGAGATGTCACTTAGTGATCAGAACAAAGTACATCACCATAACACAAGTGCCTCCATGTACCAAGCCAGCTTCCATGCTTACCGGTGACAACTATCAAAAATGCTAATAAAACCTCTGCAAATATTGGTGTCTATGATGTTGAAAACAGAAGGTAGAAGACACCTCCTTGGGAACTGGGTAATCTCAGGAACATAGGCATACAAAACATAAAACGTGACAATTTGGATGCACCCACAGAATATTTAAAAACACTGGTCCTGTGACTCTGGAGCACCTGAAAGATGGTTAGTAACCATGGAGACAAATGTAAATGAAACCACACATGCTGACTGCTTCTATTTCCACGCTCAAGTAACATGTGGGCACACACCCAGGCCTTCCTAGAGAGAATCATTAAGGATTCGTGGGTAAAAAGTCCCTTCATCTTGCGACTGAAAGCCTGAAAGCAATAAATGTCTCCTAGAGTCAAGTCAGCCTTCAGTTCCTCTGCATCTGCCCAGCTTCAGAAGAACCTCACGTCTGGAAAGACAGTGCTCACACAAGTGCTGGATTCCATTGCTGTGAGTCAGTCCCAGGATGGACAGACAGACCCTCGGTATGGCAGTGCAGTTCCCTCAGTGACCACTGTAAACCTGAAATGTCAGTTATAGATTTTTTATATTTATTTATTTATTATGTATACAATATTCTGTCTGTGTGTAAGCCTGAAGGCCAGAAGAGGGATGCCAGACCTCTTTACAGATGGTTGTGAGCCACCATGTGGTTGCTGGGGATTGAACTCAGGACCTTTGGAAGAGCAGGCAATGCTCTTAACCACTGAGCCATCTCTCCAGCCCCCTAGTTACAGATATTTTGAAAACTGAGAATATCAGAGACAAATTGTGGCACAGCCATATCTGATGAGAATGACAAAATAAGGCCAGCACAGCTGCCTGACACAGATCCAACAAAGCTGAGTCACGTGACGGCTGTCATGCCACTTTTGGTTTTCCACCTATTGCATATTTGGAGGTGTTGTGTGATATCTTATTTGTGTTCTGGCAAATAAAGCTTTCCGGGAGATGAGAGGGAAGAAATAGCCACTAGTAAATCACAGAAGCTAGGCAGTGGTGGCTCACACCTTTAATCCCAGCACACAGAGCAGAGACAGAATCTTTCGGTCTGAGGATTCGGAGGGGTAAGAAGTCTGATGGTTTGCTTCTCTGATCTGTCAGCTTTGACCCCGATACCTGACTCCTGGTCTTTATTGATTAACATTAATTAGGATCATGCTTCATGGGAGACTCTTAATATTTGTACAGTTTGAGGATATTGTATTGACGGAAATTTTCTCATGAATCATTTATGCCTTCTCCTGGTAGCACTGCTTCTAAGCTTCCCCAGGAAAACCCTGAACATACTACCCCTCCTGCTTTTAGGGAAATATCCCTATCTACCTTAAGGTCTTCCTTATGCCTTGAAGGATATGACACATATAAAGAAGCCAGAGGTTTCTTCATGAGGCTTTGATATATTCTTAAAACATCTGTTCCTATACTTAGGAACAAGATAATCAAAACAAAGCAAACTTAAAAAGGTCAACAAGATTCAGTAGGCTGGAGAAGTTGGCCATCGGCCAGATTTCAAGCCTCTTCCCACTGTGCACTCAGACAATTACGTGGCATAGACAGCAACAAAGTTAGGTTAGCTGAAGTTACCTCTGCCCTATGCAGAGACTTTAACTGTTGGGTAAGGAATGATGTAGAAAGATGGCAAAAAGAATGAGATGTCAGGACCTCCCTTTTTTAGAAAAGTCAGCTCATGCTGAGCCTCTGTTGTGTTATATGACCAAAAAAACAACAGAATGCCAGAATTAGACATAAAGGCAAATTCTATAAAGATATAAAACATGAACAGTGTATTATGCCAGAATCTGGATAATAACTGCAGTAACTTTCGTCTGAGGACATTTCTTGGGAACTCTGACCATTAAGAGTTAATAATACACTACTCAGGACAGCAATGTGCCTGGAGTAGCTTGGAGACTTGGTTTTGGTCTAGCGACTTTGTAGTCACAAAGGATACCAGCCTGAGAACAGGCTGTCATACGCCTCTAGATTCTTAGAAACTGGCTTGTGAAGTTAATGAGTAAAAATGGTTATAAAAGATAACTCTGTTCTGTCACAGCTTGTTAATGATGACTAAATATGCAAGAAAGAAGTAAAACACATGTCCAGAATCAAAACGTTATGAGCTATGTTTTGGAACAGCATTAATCTATCCCTGCTTACTAAGTTCTGTATAAATAAAGGAGCGCTCTGGCTGCCAGTCAGTCAGGATGCAAGGATCTCCTGACCATGATGCCTGGCTCACTCCTTCCCTCGCTGACCCCTTACACCCTCTCAGGATCTGTCCACCTCCAGGCTGGCTCCTGGCAACATTGGAGAGTTCAAGGTTAAAAAAAAAATCCCCAGAAAGCTAATGACCACATCAAAATGAGATATTTAGAAAACTAGACTGTTGTAAAGATAAATTATGGCTCCAATGCAGACCTGAGAGAGTGTCTTTTTACTGGCAGAGTTTATGTCCCCAATGAAGACCATACTGGACAAAATGGCCTCAAGTAGTTGGACATAAAGCCCCCTAAAACAGCCGTACAGATGCGTGGCTGCGAACATTTACCAAGGACATCTCTCTGGAAAATCTCAGAGGTGTGGCACTCCAAAGGAGTGGAACACGCGGGACACGTGTACTTCAAGGTCATAGGATAAGTGTGTTCTTGACCCTTTGCGGGAATCTCATGTGGTCAGAAAGCCTTGTGGGTAGCCTCAGGACAAATAAGGGGTGGAGTTGGACACTGCAGCCTCAAAGTCTACTTCACAGGGAATGGTGCAGAAACACCACGGAAAGATCACACAGGTACATTATAAACAGAAAAAAAAAGCAGGGTCTGTTAACACCACATCAAAAGAACTGGAGTTCGAGTGTGGGAGCAGAGCCTCATTGGGCAGCAGACCCCTCCAGGTGACCACATGGAATGTTGATGCAGTGTTTCCTACTTGCCGTTATTTTTAAAGGCATCCTCACAGAAAACTGCATTTCTCAGAAAATTAATTACCAATTAGTTCAGAAAGTGAAGTCTGTATTATTCCCTGGTGTATGGAATACCCTGGGGTTTCAGGGTATACACACAGAACATCTGGAGCCAGGACCACAGTCTCCTGTGAGATCCACGTTCACTTCAGGCTTACTGCCTGCTCTAGGAAAAGGAACTGCCCCTCCCTGGAGCCAAGATCTGAATCCCCAAAACTGCTGCTGAGAGTTGGAGAGCAAGCTCAGTTTCTCTGCTCTGGTGCTCCCAAGATCCTGGAAACAGCATGTTCGGGAGGCACTGACCTGGCTAGCGGACATGCTCAGTGGACACCCACCACAGCTCCTTGGTTCCATTAGACACCCTCACTATTGCCTCCCGCTCTTCTCGCTGGACACTCAGATCCTGACTCATCGACTGAGGAGGCCTTAAGGATTTAACTCAGCAGAGCTGCTGGAAAGAGGAGCAGGCAAATGAGCAACTCAGAAAAGGGACACAAGGAAACCAGTATTGGTAGAGCAGACTTTGGGTAGAGGCTTAATACAGACCTGAGAGAGTGGCTCTCTGAAGACGCAGCTTATTCCCCCGACGAAAATCATATTGGGCATGATGGGCCGGGGGTACTCAAACACAAAGTCCAGCCTGAAGAGCCATATGGATGCGTGGCTGAGAATCTCCGTGAGGGACATCTCTCTCTGCAGAAGCTCCGACGCCAGGTTCTCATAGAGGATATAAGTGACACGGAAAATAATCTTGTATGGCAGATTGTAGAGAATGTTCTTTACCCTCTCCAGGAAGCTCATGTGGTCTGAATTCCTGGTGAATAACCTTGGAACATATGAGGGAGGGCTTGGAGCCTGGGCAGACTCAAATTCAATGTCCGAAGGAATGAAGCGCAGAAGAAACACAGCAGGAATATTCAAAAATTTCGCCAGCACAGCCCCACAGGGATACACAGGGTCTGTTAACACGACTTCATAGGAACTGGAGTTCAGGTGCTGCATAAGGTCCTTGTTGTGCAGTAGACTACTGCAGGCCCTCAGGTAGAACAACGCTATGTTTCTCATACGTTCCATATTGCTTAAAAGCATCATGACAGAATATTCTGCCTCTAAGAACATTTTAAAGTAGCCCAGCGAATTATATTCATAGTCTTCCTTAGTGAACGGGACCGCAAAGCTTTGCAGAGTGACGAAATCCTCTCCTTTGATGAACGTGGACACGTCTGGAGCCAGGACCACAGTCTCGTGGCCTCGGGCATGGAGCTCCCTCACAATGTTCTTCATGCTCAGCCAGTGACTGCCCTCCCAGGGAATCACCAGGATCTTCCCACCCTCAGTCCAGGGAAGGGCACAGAGCAGCAGCAGCAACCCTGAGAGTGCTCGCAGAGACACCATCTTCAGAGAAGCCCACAGCAGAGGTCCTTCCTTGCCCGTCTCTGCCCTCAACGTGAGTGTCCTCGTCTTATATAATCATCAAGTCACGTTGTACAGAGGCATGTCACAGGTGGGACAAGGCCCACCTTCAGTTAATCATTGCATTATTAACCCATGCCTGGCCTTCACTTCTGTCCTACCCTTCTGGCTTTGCACAGAGGAAAACCACTCTTAACATCTCTAGACGTTAAGTCATTCTAGTTAGTCATTCTGGAAAGACTCCTGACACCTTCTGCTGTTCTCTGATGAACCTCAGTGATGTATGCTATGAATACGTTCTATTGCCATTGGTTAATAAAGAAGCTACTTTCGCTGGGGGAATAAACTGGGTCTTCAGAAAGCCACTCTCTCAGGTCTGTATTAAGCCTCTATCCAAAGTCTGCTCCACCAATACTGGTTTCCTTGTGTCCCTTTTCTGAGTTGCTCATTTGCCTGCTCCTCTTTCCAGCAGCTCTGCTGAGTTAAATCCTTAAGGCCCCCTCTGTCGATGAGTCAGGATCCGAGTGTCCAGCGAGAAGAGCGGGAGGCAATAGTGAGGGTGTCTAATGGAACCAAGGAGCTGTGGTGGGTGTCCACTGAGCATGTCCGCTAGCCAGGTCAGTGCCTCCCGAACATGCTGTTTCCAGGATCTTGGGAACACCAGAGCAGAGAAACTGAGCTTGCTCTCCAACTCTCAGCAGCAGTTTTGGGGATTCAGATCTTGGCTCCAGGGAGGGGCAGTTCCTTTTCCTAGAGCAGGCAGTAAACCTGAAGTGAACGTGGATCTCACAGGAGACTGTGGTCCTGGCTCCAGATGTTCTGTGTGTATACCCTGAAACCCCAGGGTATTCCATACACCAGGGAATAATACAAACTTCACTTTCTGAACTAATTGGTAATTAATTTTCTGAGAAATGCAGTTTTCTGTGAGGATGCCTTTAAAAATAACGGCAAGTAGGAAACACTGCATCAACATTCCATGTGGTCACCTGGAGGGGTCTGCTGCCCAATGAGGCTCTGCTCCCACCCTTGACCTTCAGTTCTTTTGATGTGGTCTTAACAGACCCTGCTTTTTTTTCTGTTTACAGTGTACCTGTGTGATCTTTCCGTGGTGTTTCTGCACCATTCCCTGTGAAGTAGACTTTGAGGCCGCAGTGTCCAACTCCACCCCTTATTTGTCCTGAGGCTACCCACAAGGCTTTCTGATCACAAGATTCCCAAAAAGGGTCACAAACACTCTGGCCTCCACAGGAACAGGTTTGAGTCAGCAACTTCCTCTGGAGCAGGCCCTAGGTAGCAACCTCCACAAGGGCAGGCCTGAGTCGGCAATTTTAGCTGAGGCAGCACCATCCTCAGAGCAGATACAGGGCACAACCTCCAAGAGAGCAGGCCCAAGCCAAAGACCTCTGTGGGACTGGGTCCCAGCCAGGGATCTTTGTGGTAGCAGGCCTGAGCCAGCAACTTCCACCTGAGCAGGTCCAAGGCAGCGACCTTCAGAAAGGCAGGCCTGAGCCAGTGACTTCAGCTAGAGCAGGCCCAAGGAAGCTACCTCCATAGAGCAGGTACAAGGAAGTGACTGCAGAGGGAGCAAGCCTGAGCCAGAGACCTCTGCAGGACCAGGCACAAGTCAGGGGCCTCCATGGAGAAGGACCAAGCTAGAGACCTCTCTGTGACTGGGGCCAAGCCAGGGACCTCTGTGGGAAACAGATTCAAGGCAATGACCGCCTTGAAGCAGGTTGAAGGGAGCCACCGCTGAGGGAGCAGGCCCGAGCCAGAGACTTCTGTAAAACTGGGCATGAATCTGAAACCTCTGAAGGAGCAGGCCCTAGCTAGCAACCTCTATGGAAGCAGGGCTGAACGACCCCCAGGACTGTAGAAGACACCCAGGAGTACTGAGCAATCTCTGGGAATATGGAGTGACCTCTGGGGTGACTGGAGCTGTTGCCCTGACTGCACCACAAGGAGTAACCATCTGAGCCTTGCATCTACTGGCACCTGGAAGATTAATCACCAGAGACATAGCCCCAACTACACCAATCAGAGGAAAAGATGGGTAGACAAGGTAAGAACACACTCAACACCACAAATAGCAACACAAGACCAACAAAAACTAAGTGGCCCTAAAGCATCAAGATGTGAACACCCAAATATAGATGAAGCAGAAGAAAATAAATTAACAGATAACTTTAGGAAAATGTTTGAGGTTCTTAAAGAGAAAATGAAAAAAAATTCCTCAGAGAAATGGGGGAAAAGACAAAAAACTTGGAAGAAATCAACAAATCTCTTAAAGAAAACAAAGAAAATGCAATCAAACAGATGAAAGAAATGATTTAAGACTTGAAAACCAAAATAGAGACAATAAAAATACAAATTGAGGGAATTATAGAAATGGAAATTATGAGAAAATGATCAGGAACCACAAATGCAAGTATAAATAGAAGAATACAGGAGACGGAAGAGAGAATCTGAAACGCTGAAGATACAATAGAGGAAATAGGCTCATTGGTCAAAGAAAACATAAAATCTAACAAAGGCTTAACACAAAATACCCAGGAAATATGGAACACCATTAAAAGACCAAACCTAAGAATAATGGGGATAGAAGAAGGAGAAGTCCAACTCAAAAGCACAGAAAATATATTCAACAAAATTATAGAAGAAAACTTTTCCAACCCAAACAAAGCTTCTGTAAGTCAAGGACATGGTAAACAAGACAAAATGACAACCTATAGAATGGGAAAAGATCTTTACTAACCCCACATCAGACAGAGGTCTAATCTCCAAAATATACAAAGAATTCAAAAAATTAGTCATCAAAAGAATAAAAAAATCCAATAAAAAATGGGGTACAGACCTAAACAGAGAACTCTCAACAGAGGAATCTAAAATGGCTGAAAGACACTTAAGGAAATGCTCAACATCCTTAGTCATCAGAGAAATGCAAATCAAAACAACTCTGAGATTCCATCTTACATGGTAAGAATGGTCAAGATCAAAAACACTGATGGCAACTTATGCTGAGAGGATTGTTGTAAATGCATTGCTGGTGGGAGTGCAAACTGGTACAGCCGCTTTGGATTTCAGTTTGGCAATTTCTCAGAAAATTAGGAAACAACCTACCTCAAGACCCAGAAATAATACTTTTGGGTATATACCCAAAGGATGCTCAATCGTACCACAAGGACATGTGTTCAACTATATTCATAGCAGCATTGTTTGTCATAGCCAGAACCTGGAAACAACCTAAATGCCCCTTGACTGAAGAATGGTTAAGGAAAATGTGGTACATTTACAAAATGGACTACTACACAGTAGAAAAAATAATGACATCTTGAAATTGGCTGGCAAATGGATGGATCTATAAAACATATACTCACTCATAAGTAGCTTTTAGACATAAAGCAAAAAAAATGTACAAGAGAAGTAGAAAAAGACAAGATCTCCTGAGTAAATTGGGAGGATGGGGAGTAGAAAAAATATATAGCTCAATAAAAACAATTTAAACTGAGAAGCTTCTGTAAGGCAAGGACACGGTCAACAAAAAACTGGTTCCAGGACTATGCTGCTTCTGAGGGCAACATAACTTAATTGAGAGTCTCGAGGTTCCACAGCTAGTGGCATATTAGCACGCCATTCAGCCCTAGTTTGGTTCTACAACACTGACAGCTGAAGAGGGAAACCATTTAGGTGTGCTTGCTTTCCCATTGCCGCACTGGGACTCAGACTAGAGAAGCTTGACTGGATGAGGCAGTCAGTCCACACTCATCTGAGAAGTCCAAGCTGTGAGCATTATCTGCGCCCCCACGCTAAGATGATTTTTTTTGGGCATGCTTACCTTGAGATAGTCTAAGCAAAGGGTATACATAAGATATTAAATTGAGCCGTGGGGTGGTCAGCATTCAGGAAGCAGAGGCAGGAGGATCTGTGTAAGTTCGAGGCCAGCCTGGTCTACAAGAGCTAGTTCCAGGACAGGCTCCAAAGCTACAGAGAAACCATGTCTCAAAAACAAAACAACAACAAAAATAGATATTAAATTGAATTGAAAATGAAATCAAGAGGCTGCTGGGAGAAGCCTCAGCAGCGCGGAGGGCGGGACACAGCAGTGGCCTCCAGATATTATCTGATACTGGAGCCTCAACCTCACCCCTCCTGCACCAGGAAGAATGAGCATAGGAGCTGTAGCCATGCCTACACCTAGAAGGAGCAACCATCTGAGCCTCTGGCTCATAGGCTCCCAGAGGAATGATCATAGAAGGTTTTGCCTTGCTTACATCTGAAGGAGTATTCAATGGAGCCACAGCCCCCAACTGCACCAATTGGAGGAAAAGGGACCCCTCCCCCGAAACACAGGCTTCACCTGTTCCAATTGGAGGAAGAAATGGGTAGACAATAGGGTAAGAATACACTCGATAACATATCACCAGAAACTAGTGGTTCTACAACAGCTAGACCTGAACATCCCAATGCAGATGAAGCAGAAGGAAACATCCTTAAAAATAACTTTAGGGAGATTATGAGACCCTATAGAAGGAATAAAAGATTTCCTTAAAGAAGTAGAAGAAAAAACAAACAAAAGATTGGAAGAAATCAACAAATCCCTTAAAGAAAACAAAGAAAAAGCAATCTAACAGGTGAAAGCAACAGTTCAAGACTTGAAAATTGAAACAGAAGCAATAAGGAAAACACAAACTGAGGGGAATCTGGAAATGGAAAATCTGGGTAAAGGATCGGAAACTACAGAAGCAAGCATAAACAACAGAATACAAAAGATGGAAGAGAAAATCTTAGGCATTGAAGATATGCTAGAAGAAATAGATTTGGTGATCAAAGAAAATGTTAAGTCTCACAAATTCTTAACACAAAATATCCAGTAAATCTGGAACACCACGAAAAGACTGAACCCAAGAAAATAAAATTGAAGATACAACATATCTTAATCCTCTGCACATGGGTAAAAGGACCTGAACCCACTGGCACGAACTAGGACCCCGAGAGAGTGCATCTGGGTGCCTTTTGAAGTACAAAATAGGAAATCAAAGCAGTAAATTAAAACCTCCGAATTCAATACCTCCCAAGTCCGCATGAAGTACTGCTGAATTGAATAATTCATACTGCCTATATGAATAAACATATAAGAAAAAGCAAACCATAGAACAATCACTCTCTTGAGAATAGATGAACAATTTCTCAATCAAATATTTGCCAAGTAAATTTACGAGCCCATCAAAAAGATCAATCATGATCAAGTTGGCTTTATACCCAAAGTGTAATGTTGGTTTAAGACATGTAAATAAGTAAATGCAGGTTAAAACTAAAGAATATCAGAAGGACTAAGATCACAGGTCATCCAAATGCATACAGAAAAGACTTTTGGCAAAACCCAGGATCTCTTAATACAAAAAGCCCTGCAGACTCTACAAATGAAAAGAATATATCTCAATATAACATACATTGTGTGCCAGAAAACTATAGCCAACATTATAGGAAATGGGGAGAAATTGAAAGCACTTCCACTAAAATCAGGAACTAACTCAGATGTCTACTCTGTCCACTCACTGAGTCCATTGCCAGGATTCTTGCTAGAGCAAGACAGGGGAGAGAAACAGAAAGACACAAAGAGGAAAGGAAGACAGCCAAGTGTCCTCGTTTGTACACGATATGGCTGTACACAGAAGACTCCTGAAGACTCCACCTGAACTTCTGCCTCAAAAGAGAAATACCGTAGAATAAAGCTAACCAAGGCTGCAAACAAACTCTACAATGAAGATTTTTAGACCCCGAAGACACTGAAGGTGACACTAGGGAAAGTGTAGACCTCCATGTTGCTCGCGGAACCAACAATTGCCATTTGAAATACCTTTATCCCTCTACTAGACATACGCAAGTGGCACTCCTCCTGATAGGGCATGTCACCGCTCAGTGTCTCTGTTCTCCCAGATTCAGGAAATCTCACCCTCAGGAAGACAGTACCTAGACACATGGACAGCCTCAGTAGAGACCCACCACCACTCTTGAGTCTGTCGGGGACCCTCGCCTCAGCCACTAGTCCTATCAGTGACCACTGAATAATAGAAAGATCCAAGGCTGGAGAGATGGTTTCTCTTCCAGGGGAACTGAGTTCAATTCCCAGCACCCACATGGTGGCTCACAACCATCTGTAATCCCAGTACACAAATATACACACAGGCAAAAACCCATACACATAAAATAAAAACAGAAGGACCCAATTCTGATGACCTATTCAGGAAAGGCTATCAGAAACATGGGGAGAATCGTTTAAAAGACTAGTAGGAAAGTTAGCATTAGAAAATATATTCTGCATAGAATATTGAATGGTTAAAGGCTTCAATACAGACCCGAGAGAGTGGCTTCCTGATGGCACAGTTTATGCCCCCAATGGAGACCATGTTAGGCATGATGGGCCTGGGATAGTCGAACACAAAGTCCCTTCGGACCAGCCACAAGGATGCATGGCTGAGAACCTCCGCCAAGGACACCTCTCTCTGGAAAAGCTCAGAGGCCAGATTCTCAAACGGAATGAAAGATTTATAACATAAGTATTTCAAGGTGAGAGAGAACAGCATGTTTTTGGTCCTTTGCAGGAAGTTCATGTGGTCGGACAGCCTTGTGAGAAGAGCTGGAATATATGAAGGCGGGTTTGGACACTGTGAGGCCTCGTATTCAATGTCACAAGGGATGTAACGCAAAAAAAACACCGCAGGAATATGTAGGTACTTGGCCAACATTGCCCCACAGGGGACAACTGGGTCAGTTAAGACCACATCAAATGAGCTGGAGTTCAGATGCCGGATCAGGGTCTCGTTGTGCAGTAGATCTGTACAAGACTTTAACAATTGTGTTGATATATTTTTGAAAGCCTCGGCTATTTTAAAGAATGTCTCCATATAGTTTCCGGTTTCAAAGACCAGGTTAACGCCTCCTGCCATTTGTTGCTTAAATCTCTGCTTAGTGTATGGAATGGCATAGGTCCAGAGGGTGAAGAAGTCCTCGTCTTTGATGTACAGAGTCACATTTGGAGCCAGGACCACAGTCTGATGACCCTGGGCATGGAGCTCCCTCACAACATCCCTCATGCTCAGCCAGTGGCTGCCATCCACGGGAATCACCAGCACCGTCCCACCTTCAGCCCAGGGCAAGGCACAGAGCAGGAGCAGCCCCACCAATCTTTGCAGGGGCACAAGGAGCCCCGTAGTCATCTCTGTAGAAGCTCACGGGAGCAGATCTTCCTCACCGGGCTCTGCCTCTTGCTTTTGTTTTTTCATTTTATATCCAGCCCAACCTGGCCACACCATTGGGTGGCAGAGGCTCCCAGACGTTAATCATTAAAGACTAAATCCATCCTTGACTCCTGCTCAACCCTGCTTCTAAACAACACAATATTGATCTTATTTCTTTCTTAGAAAAACTGTGAAAGGACACTCTCTTTAGGGGACATCCTCGTTCGTATCTTGTTTTCCTCCAATTTAAAATTAAACAAGGCTGTGTATACCTATTTCATCATCTCATCCTCTGTTAGCATATTCTAACAGGCTGGCCCTGACCATTTTGATCTACAATGAAACATTTTTATCTGTAACTTTATTGGGGAACTCTCTAAAGCCTCGCTTCCCCTCCACAAGAAGAACTCAGTACACTGTAAGGTAAGGATCATCATTAGGTCAACTTGCCCCAGAAAAAGAGGATGTGTGGCTGGCTCTCTGTTGAGGTTCATTTACCTAGCTATCTCTGTAATGAGCAGGGAACAGTTTTTTAAGGTTGTTGCTAAGTGTGGGAATAAAGGAAGATACTTCAAACTCAAAATTAAATGGCTTGATTATAAAGCAAGGTCTGCTGAGAATCCTGTGTGCACCTGTGGATAAGAGTCACCAAAATCTAGGCCAGTTCCAACCCAGGCAATGACATAAAGTGGGCTTAACGAGCTGTTTCCCATGAGCTCCTCACTTTGCATTAGCCTAGGGTATGGCTCTGTCTAAAGTGCTGTCCTCCTGGATACTGGGGGGTTTCACCCTGGCCTCTGAGTCTTCCCAGTGAACACTGCAATCACAGGCATCTCAATACTTTAACTTGGTGTAGGAGGTCCTTCTGTTTATATGTTGCTTTCATTGGTTAATCAATAAAGAAACTGCTTGGCCTAATAGGGCAGAACTTAGGTAGGTAGAGAAGACAGAACTGAATTCTGGGAGGAAGAAAGCAGAGTCAGAGAGCTGTCATGGAGTTGCCAGGTCAGACATGCTGAATCTTTCCCAGTAAGCCACGACATCATGGTGATATACAGATTATTACAAATGGGTTAACTCAAGATGTGAGAGATAGCCAATAAGAGGCTAGAGATAATGGGCCAGGCAGTGATTTAATTAATACAATTTCTGTGTGGTTATTTCAGGTATAAGCTAGCCGGGTGGTCGGGACAAACAAAGGGCCACCCTCCTTGTGCAACATTAACTCACCAAAGACTGTGGGAAGGAACGGAGAGATCTTTGGAAAGATTAGACATGGAGAAAATTAGAACCAAGTTCTTAAAGAACAGGCACTGCCTGAACCACAAGCTGGCAAAGGCACCAACAGAGACCTGACATAGTAACTTCTTGCTGGGATGTCTACATCACCAGTACCTCATCACAGGGATAAAGAGGAACCCTTAAAACCACATCGAAGGAGCTGGAGTTCAGTGCCTAATCAGAGGTGTGTGCAGTAGACCCAGGCATGACTTCACACAGAAGGCAGATAACTTTCTCAAATACGCCAGACCTTTCAAAAGTGTCCTCGGGTGTCTCAGACCAAAGAATTTTTGAAAGCCACCAACTATACTTGGGTTCCTCCTTGGTGTAAGGAATGGTATAGGCTTCCAGGGTGGGAAAATCCTTTCCTCTGAATTGTGAATTCACCTCTGGAGCCAGGACTATAGTCTGGTATCGCCCTTGCATCTCCCGATACTCAGCCAATGGCTGCCTTTCATAGGAAACATCAGCACCCCTGCATCCTCAGTTGAGATCAGGGCACACAGTGAGAACAGAGGTCTTGTGAGCCTTCACACAGGCACACAGAGTCCGCTGGTGGGCCTTCCTCACCAGGTCGTATGCCTCCTACATTAGTTTCTTCATCTTTACCGTCTTACCAGCAGGTCACCTAACAGAGTGGGCTGACACTGGACAGCATGGCACTGCCCTGAATAAATCCATCCCTGTCCTTCACCGCTGCCCTATTTTACAGCCTCCTCCTCAAAGGATCCGACCTTTTCACTTCCTTTCTAGAACAAGTCCCAAGACCTGCTGCTCTTACCAAAGGTGCCCAGTTCACCTCTTTCTCCCAACTCCTGAGAAAGGCTGTGGGAAACCCCTCTCATTTCGCTACTTCCACCCTTGGTAACCACATCTAGCGAGCTGCAGTTGGGCCCTGAACAGTGTCTGATGCCTTGGTCCCCAGTAGAAGCACTGGATGCAATTTCAGGATTTTGATTTGAAATGTCCCATTAAAAGGATCATTGTTGAAAGTTTGGGCTCCACCTGGTGGCACTACTGAGTCAGTGGATGATGAGGATGCTAATTTATCATCCGTGGATTAATGGATGCTAATCTCCATGGATTAATCCATGGGCATATTTATACTTGACTGTCCTTTAAAGAAGTGGGGACTAGACGTGGGTGTAGGTGGCTGGATGTGTGCCCTTAAATGTTGTCTCCTCTCTCAGAACATCGCCTCTCACTTTGTCTCCCAGCTATCGTGATTGAGAGTCTCCCTGCCATGTTTCTGCCTTGCCAAAGGCCAAAGGCCAGAGAACGCGTCACAGCTAACCTTTCTTACATTAACCTACTTCTCTTCAGCCCTTGTCACAGCTGCAAAAGGTCTATTTGGTGACTTGTAAGTAAGTCTCTTTCCCCATTCTCAAGAGGCACCTGGTACATTATAAAACAGAGACAATGGCTAAAAACAACTTGAACAAAACAAAGAGGTACCATTGTCCTTCTGGCTTGTTTCATATACTGCACCAAGAGATTGATCTGCAATGACTGGGAACACTATTAGCAGGTGCTGGCTGCTGTCACTGATGGGATTAGCAGGAAGGAACCCAAACTCAAGATCCCATGACAGGAATCTATGGAGGGGACTATTCAGAATTCTAAATCCACACAGTGGAATAAGAGCTATTGCTATCTAAAGCACACTCAGACAAGTCCAGCTCAGGCAGTTACACACAGTGAGTTGACACAGCATTCTGTTCCCATGGAATGCTCACCTTGGGACCAAAGGGAGACAAACAAGCGTCTAGGATCTCACCAAATGAGAAGCTCTACTCTGAATGCTGAGGGCTGCAGCCTTCTGCATTCTGTTTAGCAGTGTGTAGACATTAATCTGGGCCTCTGCTGGGATTTGTGATCTGGACTCTGTAGCATGAAGACCTGCTAGTTGGGGTTTCTGTCCTACCCAGTTCCCACAGCCAGTAACCCCCAAAGAAATTACACAGAGATCTATATTAATTATAAACTGATTGGCCCACTAGCTCAGGCTTCCTATTAGCTCTTATAAAACTTAGATTAGTCCATCTTTCTTATCTATGTTAGCCACATGTCTCAGTACCTTTTTCAGCGGGGCAAGTCACATCCTGCTTCTTCTATGGTCTGGGCAGGATAGAAACCCCAACTAGCAGGCCCTCATGCTACAAAATGGCACCCATGTGGACAACTGAATCAACATAAAACCTGAGAGAGCCTGGGAAATAATTCTAGACAGAAAAGAATAGCGTAAAGCATGGCTTCTTGGTAGAAGCAATTTTTGGGGTCTGCTCGGCTTGCTAGAGGCAAGCGCTCTCATTTAAGAGAGGCTTCCTGACTCAGCTTTAGTTGCAAAACCCTAAAGCTCTTTAAGAGGTCCTGCCACGAAACTCTTAAATGGTGTTGATAAAAGCTGACTGCATGCTTTTTGGTTTTCAGTGATAGCAGGAAAAAAGCTGTGCCATCTTAAAATGCCTGCTTTCTGGGCCATCCTGCCAGTGCAAATTCTGACTCTTTGAGACAGGAGGTCCGGCCACAGAGAGAGCATTTGAGTGTTGTTTGTGGACACACTGTTGCAGCTTGCTTGCTGGCAAAGACCTTGAAATGCCATAGAGTTGTGGCAATAAACATGGCTCTAGCAGGTACCTCTACCATGAGGCTGGAAAGCTAAGGAATGGGCTGGATCCAGCCATCAAAGCTATGGCTTTAGTCCTATCCATGTTGCTTAGCAACTTAAAGACTCATGTGGTCAGAAAAAGAGAGAAATACAGTAAAGAGAGATTCAAAAAGGAAGAAAACCTCTAAATGTTTTTACAGTGTGTTAAAAAATATATGCAGGCTTGAAAAAAAAAGGTTAAAGTCCTTAAAATAAAAAAGAGAGTAGTTGGGTGTGGTGGTACACACCTTTAATCCCGATGCCTGGGAGGCAGAGACAGGCAGATCTCTGTGAGTTCAAGGTGTGGTAGCACACACCTTTAATCCCAGCACTGGGGAGGCAGAGACAGAATCACTGCAGTTTTGATGATAAACAAATTCTAAAATTCTCTCTGATATTTAGTTTTCAGAAAATAAAGCAAGTGCTGGAAGGGGGGGTGGTAAGGCAAACCTACGCCCTCATTAGCAGCCGATGAACTCTTCACGCTGGCCTGCTGACCTTGAGCAACGGGACTATGGTCTAACATCCAGACAGACTAGCCCCAAAGCAGCGGTGAAAAGCCTCGAGACACAGCAGTACAGTCTCTGCAGCTGGCTGCCTTGGCTCCTGGAGACAAAGCTTCAACCAGGTCCGTGCAGGGTTGTTTTTGCCAGAGGATTTGCTTTCATAACCACGAACTCTATTGAACTCTCCATCACCCAGCCTGGGTTCAACCCAAGCGGCCTGGCTAGTACGCCCCTAGGCCTGGCAGAGGAGCTGCTGTGATTGGTGCAAAGGAGGCAAGGTTGTGATTGGTCCGTTCAAATGACTAAAGAGGCAAGGCAGGCTAGGATTGGCTCAAACGCCTTGGGCTGCTCAGGCTCCTTTGGGGAGCTGTCTCATGGACACCCTCGTGTGGAATGCCTTTTCTTGTGTGGTCTTAGGGGCCGGGCCAACTCTCAGTAGTGAGGGCTGAGTGAGCAACATGGAAGAGGCAACAGAGGTAGCTGTAGTTGAGTGCCTGCAGGCCAGGCTGCAGAAAGGTCCTGCCAGCCTGTCGACAGCTAAACAGTTTAGGAGCCTCCAGAAGGAAGGAAAAAGAATGGGGTGGTGAATGAAGACAGCAAGATGGATAGGTTATACCTGAGGCCGGAGAAGAACCAAAAGTCATGAGGGTCAGAGGAAAGGAAGTGCAGGAGCTGGCTGCCGGAAGCACTCAGAGAATGTCCAAGTCTTCAGGGCCAAGGGTCCTGGACCCCAGCTCACTCTTAACTGTATTTTTAACCTTCTGTGTCCTAGGAGGTATTCAAAGGTGTAAAACTGTGTTCCTGCTTTCTTCTACCTGGGTAATACATGACCAAATGCAACTGAGATAATTTGTCTAAATGAGCAGCATTTGAAGGGCCTGGGGCATAGTCCTCAACTCCTTCCTTCCTCCCTCCCTCCCTTCCTTCTCTCCCTCACCTTGCAATTGCAATCCCAATCCAACCTGTAACAAAGCCTCGTGTGCCACACCAGGGACCTGAGTTTCATCCCCAGCATAGGGAAAATTACAGAAGGAAGTGTGGCACAGCCATGCTGTGCTCTTCAAAGAAGTAAGAAGTGGAGGCATATCTTGGGCGGGGGGG
>NC_022030.1:63749762-63776427 GCF_000317375.1 Microtus ochrogaster
TCAGCCTGAACTGACCCTTGTGCAGACGGGAGAGTGAATTAAAAGCAGCCTGCAGCCTGGTCCCAGGAACAGTCCCATGTGAAAGCAGGAAAAGAGGATATCCACCAGGGGGCGTGCAAGAGCCGCAGAGAGAAGGCCTGTCTAAAGGGTCATCCAGAGTTGCCGGTGGGAGGGAGCACCAAACCCTGGAAGCCTTCAAGACACAGCACTCTAGAAAGTGCTTCTCCACTGTGGGTGAAGCATCCCAGGCCCCAAAACTATGTCCAGTAAGCACCTTTCAGATGGACATGTAGAGGGATGGGGACAGGCCTGCAAGAGGGTACCTATTTATTCCATTAGGGGGGCTTTGCCACTAAATTACCTCAGTGGCACTTTGGTCAACTATTAACCTGGAAGAAGAAAACAGGAACAAAGCATACAATCCGCTCTAATCCTTCACAGCATTGGGGGAGGAGAGAACATTTCCAGCTCATCCTACAAGGCCATCCCACGAAGATCAAATTGTTTCATTGAGATAGAACTCAGCACATAGACGCTGGCCATCAAGCCTGACTGCTGGAGTTCAACCCCAGAACACACATGGTGACAGAATTAATTCCCACAAGCTGTCCCCTTGGTGTCCACATGCACACCCATAGTGTGTGCACCCTCATCCTACACTAAATAAATCATTGTAAAATGCATGTTTAAAATGTATAAACCTTCCAATACCTTTCCTGAATATGTACACAGAAATCCTCAGCAAAATAATGTCAGACCAAATCTAGCAACACATAAGAAGGGTCAGAATAGGATAATAATAGTTACAATAGTATTGTCCCCGAAAGACAAAGTTGGCCTAAGATCAACTGTTGTATTACACTTTGTAGAGCAAAGAAAACCACGGGGTGAACTTAACAGACACAAAAATTGCATTTGACAAAATCCAGAAGCCCCTGTATCGTAAGAATACAAAACAAATTAGTGACAGTTGGAAATTATCTCAATGTTTTAATCTGAGGATCCACCCAAATATCTCTAGGTATAGCATGTAAAGGTGAAATGCTAAATGCTTTCCCTCTGAGATTGGGAGCAAAGAAAGGACATCTTCCTTCCTCATAAACTCTAACTAGGCAATTCAGCAGCAAAAACAAACAAACAAATAAGAATCCTCTCAGGCTGGAAAGGAAGAAATGCATCTCTACAGCACACATGATCTTCTATTTAGAAAATCCTAAGAAGTCCACTACAGATGTCAAATCAATCCAGCAAGGTTACAAGGTGCATGACCATTATCCAAAAATTGATTATGTTTCTATATACTGGTAATATGTAATTCAAAATTAAAATGGAACAATCCCACTGAAAATGACACCTAACACTAAAATGCACTTGCTGCTCTTTCAGATGACCAGAGTTTGGTACCTGGCAACTATTTCTGGTGGCTCAAAATTACCTGTTCCTTCAGCTGCAGGGGCTCCTACTCCCTCTTCTGGCTTCTGCTGGCACCCTCCACACACACACACACACACACACACACACACACACACATACACACACACACACTACACCTCCACACAGACGCATGCACACATGCTCGTAAATACAATATTTCAGTAATAGATTAAAGTGCGAGTCTTAAATGGAAAGTACAAGACAGTGTTGAAGGCTGTTCAAGAGGACCCACACACGCAGAAGCCTGCCCCACGCTCTCGAAACAGACCCTTTCATGCCCCCGTAAAGATGGTATCAGGGATGTAAATAAGGAAAGCTAGGGAGGGTGGCTCACTAGGCAGAGTGTTTACAGGAACAAGCCTGAGGACTGGAGCTCAGAGCCCCAGAAGCCATGTGAAACCAGATGTGGATGTGTGCATCTGTAACCCCAGCACATCGACAGAGAGATGGGAGGAGGGGGCAAATGCCTCCAAAGAGTTCATGGGTCATCTAGCCTGTCATCTACAGCAGTGAGCAATCGCCAATCCTGTCTCACGCAAAAAGTAGAAAGGTTGTCCTTTGACCTCCGCATGGGCACCCTCGTACCTACACTCATATGCATGTGTGCACACATGCGTACACACATGCACATCTCATACACGTACACATAAAAAGGGAAACTACAAAGAAAAATAACCTGGTAAGAGAGTTCTATGTAGGATGGATACATTCTACATACATTACAACTTAACCACAAGTATAGAAATGGTTTAGAGACACGCAATGGCCTTGACTCCCCACCTCCCCAAAAAGACACAAAAATGGCCAATAAGCAGTCGAAAAGATGGCGACTTTTGAGCCATTATGGAAAGGAAAATAAAAACTCTATAGCATTCTTACCTACTAGGATGGCCACAAATTTTAAGTGAAAAATAACAAGTGTTGGCAAAGATGCTGAGAAACTAGAACCTTCCATTCATTACTAGTGAGAATGTAAAATGGTGAAACAACTGTGAAAAAAAGTCAATAACTTAAACATGAAATTGTTAGATGGCCCAGCAACTCCACTCCTGAATATATATCCAAAAGAATAATAATGTAATCAAAGATTTGTACCAAAATGTTCATAACAGCACTTTTCTTAATAATGGAAACTATTCAAATTGTAGAAACTCAAATGTTGATAAACTGATAAAATATGAGATATTTATACCCATATTATTCATTCAGAAAAGTGATGTACTGATACATGCTACAACATGGGTGAACTTTAAAAACATACAAAGAAAGCTGATAAAAAAAAAAAAAAGACTACAAATTCTCTGGGCAGTGGCTGCACACGCCTTTAATCCCAGTACTTGGGAGGCAGAGGCAGGAGGATCTCTGTGAGTTGGAGGCCAGCCTGGTCTACAAGAGTGAGTTCCAGGACAGGCTCCAAAGCTACAGAGAAACCCTGTCTTGAGAAACAAAAACAAACAAACAACCCCACAAATTCTTTTTGAAATTTCCAAGATATGCCAAAGTCCATGGAGATAGGAAGCAAAGGTTGAAAGACTAAGGTTAGGGTTAAGGGGGGTCTTTGAGATTGCCTGGAGATGTTGTTAAATGACACTGGTGATTGTTGACAAGTCTGTGGACATAAAACTACACACAAACTGTCTTCCTTCACTCTATCAACTTGACACAACCTAAAGTCACCTGAAAAGAGAGTCTTAGTTGAGGGATTGCCTAGGCCAGGTTGGTCTATGGGCATGGCTGTGGGAGGGTTTCTTGATGTTAGCTGATGTGGGGGTGGCCAGCTCACTGTGCCAGGGCAGAGCCTTTCTTGGACAGCTGAGGCTCACCTGTCCAGGGAAATCCTGGGCCTGAGTGAGCTGGCAAGCAACTTCCCCTAAGGGTTCCTGCTTGAGTTCTTGTCCTGACTGCCCTCCATGATGGACTGTGGCTTAGAAATGTAAGCCAAAGAAACCCTTTCCTCCCCTAAGCTGCTACTGGTCAGTGTGTCTTATTACACAATAGAGAGAAAACCAGGACAAAAATCATTACTTGTAAACAATCAATGAGTGAGTCTATATGGTATACAAATTATATTTGAGGGTTGTTTTTTGTTTTTTTTTTGTTGTTGTTGTTGTTTGTTTGTTTTTTTGGTAACTCACTTAAAGCAGAAAGATAAAAAAAATACGTAAAACATTTTTTAAAAACTTGAAGGCATACATCTGAGCCAGTATTACCTAAATTATTGCTAAATTTCTAGCTATTTGGACACTGATGTTGGACACCGGGTGGGAACCTGGACTCACTCCAGCATTTATAACTGATTAACAGAAATTCAAAGCCAAAACGTTTTGCAATCTCCAAAGAAAGTAGCCACACATCACCGGCATGGTAGATACTGGGTTAAATGAGGACTTTAAAAAGTGCACCGTTGGGATGAATCAGCACTTTGGTGGGGGGTGCACCCCGGGGAGAGCGCTCTGTGAGCTGTAGACCCAGGCTTAAAGATATCCTCTCCAGTGTGACCTCTGCCCTCTCGGTCCTTCCCCATCTCTTCCCCGGTTCTCCATCTCCCTCTCTCTTCTTTCTTCTTTTTCCCCTTCCCTCCTTCCCTCTCCTGCCTCCCTTTTGTCCTTCACCCTCTCCCTCAGTCTCCCATTTCCAGGCTGTCCCCGATTACATCAGCCACCCCACCCACTTCAGCTTCTTTGAGTGTCCTGAGTGCTCAGAACACAGGTTAGTGACCGCATGGTAGACCAGAGCAGTATATTCTTTTAAACAAATGAAATTTTCCTTCCTTCCTTCCTTCTTCCTTCTTCCTTCCCTCCTTCCTTCTTCCTTCCCTCCTTCCTTCCCTTCCCTTCTTCCTTTCTTCCTTCCTTCCCTTCTTCCTTCCTTCCTTCCTTCCTTCCTTCCTTCCTTCCCTTCCCTCCTTCCTTCTCCTCCCTTCCTTTCCTCCTTCCTTCCCTCCTCTTTCTTCCTTCCTTCCCTCCTTCCCTCCCTCCTTCCTTCCCTTCCTTTCCCTTTCCTTTCCTTCCTTTCTTCTTCTGTCCCTACATCTTTCTTTCCTTTGCTTTTGTTTTTACTGAGATGGGACTTGAACCCAGGGCCACACACATGCTAGGTAAACACGAGGTTGCTCCCATTTAGCTACATCCCAAGACCCAAATCCGATCTTGACAATGATTGCAGCACTGTGCCTCCACCAGTGCCCCTGGCTCAAAGCATGCCCATCGCAGCAGGTGAGAAAGTCTGAGAAAGGCTCTCTGGGTCCACTGGAGGGTTTTCTCCTCAGACGGAAATCCTCGATAAAAGACAGGAGTGGCCTGATGCCCTTCAGCTGAATTAAAAATACACATTATGATTTCCAAAGTAGTTGCATATCCTAAGCCATAAAGAGATGCTTGTTCGGACCACCACATCTTTCTGATAAAGGCCAGAGGGCAAATGATCAGATTCTAGAAGTCACTTACATCCTGTCACACATACCTCCATAGTTGTCAATATCCCTTTAATACTACACCGACCATGCTTACCAGGCTCCTGTGAAAGCAAGACTTTGGGAGCTATAACCTCGGACTTTCGTTGGCCGACTTCTGACCATGGAATAAGCTGGTTGAAAGTGTTTTGGTCTGAATAGGTGTTCTGAGTCAAATTTCCACCCCTGTGGACTAAAGGTTTCTAAGGCTCTTTCAAAGGTTCTGAGACTGTCACCAGATCACTGACCCAAGCAAGAACCCTGTCTTCATCCAGCCTCAAGAACACACATCTTTGCTGCTCTGAGCCCAGCATTCCCCTGCCTACTACTGTGTCACGTGACAGACTTCCCAGCGACGATGCCAAATACGGAAGAGGGGGCCCCAGCTGACGAGTGTCACACCTGTCTGTGAAGAGATGATGCCACCAGGAGACAGGAGTCCACCCACCTGAGAGAGTTTTTCCTTCTTCTTGCAGTTGGTGCCTCCAATGAAGATCATGTTGGGCATGACTGGCCTGGGGAATTCGAAGACAAAGTCATACCGTAACAGCCACAGAGAGTTCTGGTGTAAGGCCGGTAGGGACACATCTCTCTTGAGGAGATCTGAGGCAAGAGCTTCATACTTTGAATACAGACAATAAAATACGTAGTTCTCCGCGAGGTTAACAATGAAGTTGGCCACCCGTTGGGGGAATGTCATGCGATCAGAAAATTTGGTATAGAATCTGGGAACGTAGGACACGGGGCTTGGACTTTGTCCATGCATGTGCTCCAGAGAGCATGGGAAACCTCTGAAGAGGTAGACGGAGGGCAGCTTCAGATACTCAGCCAGGATCACACCGCAGGGCATGGCCGGGTCTGTGAACAGAGCATCAAACTTGCTCTCCCTGAGGAAGCTGAGGGTGGCGGAGTCCTTTAGAAGGCTCTGGCAGTTGAAATAGCATAGGTCGATGATAACCATGTTGTTGCTGTACTCTCTGAAAGGAGCCGTCAGCTGGGAACGGGGAGTAAAGTGGTTGTTCCCAAAGGTGCGGTAACGGGTCTGCAGCTCTTCAAGGTCATAGGACACCGGGAAGATTCTCCTCTTGTAGTATTTGGATTCGCCCAAAAGCAAACTGATTTCTGGTACTAGCACCGTGATGTCATGCCCCCTCTGACTGAGATGCTCCACTATCTCCTTCATGCTAAGCCAGTGGCTTCCATCCTGGGGGACCACCAGCAGCTTGTCACCTAGAACCGAGCCCCAAAGCACTAAGAAGAGAAACCCTGCAGGAACTCTCTGAGCAGCAGCAGGGAGGCAAGCCATCCTAGAGGAAGTTAAAGCAACAACAGTGAACACTCCTGAAGCCACAGCACTCTGAGCTACTCCCTCTAACGCACCCAGTGATTTTAATACTCCACGCCTTCCTCTCCCTTGCTCTGAATCATGCCCTCGACTACAAAGGAAGAAAAATTAATATTTAACCAATTTTAAGCACATAACTCACTTTTCATAGCTTATCAACCTTCCTTGGAGAGTCTAGGTTTCTTAGCTTTATCTCCACTAATGGACCTCTTCCTCTCCAGGGGATCTTTGCTGCTGCTAAAGGAAAACCTGGAGCGGGGGTCACCCCCCCACCGCAGACCTGTGCCGCATAAGGTCAGTGGAGGAGTGGCGCTCTCTCTCTCTCTCTCTCTCTCTCTCTCTCTCTCTCTCTCTCTCTCTCTCTCTCTATGCTTTGACACTTTCTTGCCAACTTTGTTCACAACAGGAAGAAAGCACTAACTTAAAAGAGGACATAATGTTCAGAGCAACATAGAGCCCTGTCCGCCAAATTCTTCATCTTCACCTTCTCCTGTGCGTCTTTGGATCCATATGACCCTACCTTTATAAGGATGCCAGTCTTTCTATGCTAGGACCCATCCTAAGGATCTCCTTTTCACTATCCCCATCTGCAATGACCGTATCTAAGGTCCACTTCAGAGGTTGACCTGAGCATCAACTTCAATGTTTTTTGGGGGGGGGAGGGGGATATGCAAGTTAGGCCTTAACCCCCACCCATCTTCTCACACGGTACAAACTCAGAACACAGTTACAACCAGCATATGTGCAAGACACTGAGGATACTGCCTAAGCAAAGGATATTTCTTGTTACCCTTGTAGCTTCTGAAAGAAAGCCAAAATTAGCTTCTTCAAAATTAGCAGCTCAGCTGCTCACAAACTACTGGACTTAGAATTTCGTCACGATCATTAAACGGTGGGAAATGATGACAAGTGTAATTTAAAAACTTAATTGAGGGGCTGGAGAGATGGCTCAGTGGTTAGGAGCACTGACTGCTCTTCTAGAGGACCTGAGTTCAATTCCCACCACTGTCATGGTAGTTCATAACTGTCTCTAACTCCAGTTCCAGAGGAACCGGCACCCTCACACAGACATGCAGACAAAACACCAATACACATAAGAATAAATAAATCTTAAAAAAAAAAAAGCTAATTAAAGGCCAGGGATGGAGCTCAGATGGTAGAATGCTTGTCAAGTCAATAATCCTTGCATCAGGCAGGTGGAGACAGAAGGATCAGAAGTTCAAGGTCATCCTCAGCTAGTGGTAAGTTTGAGGAAAGCCTGGAGTACATGAGTGTTTGCCTCAAAAACAGGATCAAGCCAGAAAACAAGTCTCAGCAGTTAAGAGCACTGACTGCTCTTCTATGGGACCCGAGTTTGATTCCCAGCTCCCTTGGGCAGTTGAAAACTGTAACTCCAGCTCCAGGGCTCTGATACCTTCTTCTGATCTCTGCGGACAGTGCAAGCTCATGGCACACAGATTTACATATAAGCAAACACTCATACACATAAAATTAAAATAAATAAAAATCTCAAAACCAATTTTTAAAAAAAGAACCTAAGTCGATTTTATTCGCAATTCTAGAATCAGGATAGCGCCTCAGATAGAGTGGGTGTTTCAGGAAGCTGACCTGGGAGATGCTAAGCCAAAGGCCTTCAGAACCTTTCCACTGCAGCCTTCACAGTGTTTGTGTGGGTTCATGTAGTCAAAGGGACCACTTCAGAAATTAAAGTGGTAGTGCATGCCTTTAATCCCAGCACTCGGGAGGCAGAGGCAGGCAGATCTCTGTGAGTTCGAGGCCAGCCTGGTCTACAAGAGCTAGTTCCAGGACAGGCTCCAAAGCTACAGAGAAACCCTGTCTAAAAAAACAAAGCAAAAAAAGAAAGGAAGAAAGAAAGAAAGAAAGAAAGAAAGAAAGAAAGAAAGAAAAGAGAAATTAAAGTTGGCATACTCAGACACACACAAACATCTCCTAGTTAAGCTATACAAGCAAGAATAAACCCATCTTGCTAACATGCATCAACTGGGGGCTAGAAATTTGTCAAAGAGTGGTTTTGTTTGATGTTTTCTCATGTTCCTTTAGTGTCTGACCTCCTAGGTAACAGCTGAAAAATCTAATCTCCTTCTTCATTTGTTCTAATGCAAAATCGCATACCCTTGCAGCTTCCAGAAAATTCTACAGTACCCTTTAGGAGAAGATGCACCTGGGAAAAGTAAATAACCGTTTCAGCACCACTATGAGAACAGCATAGCCTTTCACGTGTCCTAAAATGGACTCAAAAGGCCACAGGGCACCTAGAATGTATTTTGAAACACTTTGTTTGCTATTAAGGGTAAATAAACATTCTGGCTAGTGGCCCAAGCCTTTCTTATTGATGCATGTCACTGATTTCCATGACATGTCAGAGCCCTGGAGAGTGAAATCTACAGTGAACAAACATGATGAGTATGTTCCCATGACAGTCCAGCTCAGGTCAGATGTGACCAGGGGTCTGCAGCATTCTACCCTCTTTGAGGTGGTTTAAATGAAAATGGTCCCTGTAGGCTCATAGAGAGCGGCACTATTATTTAAAAGGATTCAAACGAGTGGCCTTGTCAGGGAAAGCATGTCACTGGGGGTGGGCTTTGAGGTTTCAGATGCTCGAGCCTGGCACAGTGTCTCTCTCTTTCCCTGACACCTGCTAATTCAGATATAGAACCCTCAGCTCCTTCTCCAGCATCGTGTCTGTGTAAGTCAGCCCCAAGTAAAGGTTTTCCTTTATAAGAGTTGTCATGGTCATCGTGCATCTAGACAACCATAAAGCCCTAAGACACTCCCCCTGGACAATATGCATAATAACCAGGATGTTGCATCCCCTTTCCTTTCTGCTAATGTCCCATCTGTGATATCCTCCCTGGTAAAGCCACGGTCAAACAGCCTGTCACTCTGGAGCTGCTTCCCTTCTTTGCTATCATTATCTCACCTATTGTGCATTTACTATATCTCCCCGGGCTGCCAGGAGCATGTGCAGGGCAGGATCAATGATGTACATTATTGTTTCTCCCGACTACTCTCTCCCGGACTCCCAGGAGCATGGGCGGGGCAGGGTCAATGATGTACATTATTGTTTCTCCCGACTACTCTCTCCCGGACTCCCAGGAGCATGGGCGGGGCAGGGTCAATCAACGCTTTTCTTACTCTCTGCTGTCTCTGCAGCACCCAGATCGTGTCTGGTATAGCGGAGGCTCTCAGTACGCATCCGCGGGAGAATAGGCTAGCTTTGCTATCCATTTTATCCATGTGCTTTATTTCCATTCACGTAGTGAAGGTTCACTCAAGGAAAAACAAACACAGAACCAGCTCCCTTTTGAGGAGCTCGTACCCGACTTCTCGACATACATATAAAGGAAAAACCAACTTTTTCCTTAAGGCCTCCATCCACACAGCACTTGAGTTACCAGACTGCGCGGGCGGGCGGCGGGGATGAGGGGAGGGGACTGTCCTCCTACCCAGCTGGTAAGTATGATTCAACACTGGCCAGCACTTAGCAGCACTTAACAGAGTTGACAAATCCCTCGAGTTAAGGGCTTAGTCCCACAAGACTGTCTCTACTACAGACACCCTCAGCTCCTGGACTGCTTGGCTACAGACCGGAGGCTTGTCCTTTTGGTTTTGCGTGCTCTCTAGAATGGCTCCTAGAACTAGCATTATTCGGTTAATGGCTATTGCAGTGGATCTCGGTAGCAGTGCAACAAGACACAGATGGAGAAGTGCAAAGGGTGTGGGGGCAGGGACAGGAAAATTCCCTACGCTCTGGGACAACAGGCATATCTTCAGCAACCTGGCAGCTCTCCAAACCCGCTCCCTCTGTGCTTTCCACACAGGCTTCATTGTGCAATACACGGGATTGATCACATTATTGTTGATCAGTAATCCACCCAACCCTTCAGCCCCTTTCTCTGCCCTGTCCTCTAATCTCAAAGTTGGTCCCAGCTCCCCTCCTTTGAAACTTTGCAAAAGTTACCCCCTTTAGCATAAGCTACCAAAAAAAAGAAAGAAAGAAAGAAAGAAAGAAAGAAAGAAAGAAAGAAAGAAAGAAAGAAAGAAAGAAAGAAAAAAGTCGAACAGCTTGTTACAAATAAGGAACCCTTACAGTTTTGTCCTCCCATCCATCCCTCTGGAAATTACAGGCATTTGTAAAGCTCTGGACAGAAAGTGAAGACAAAAACACATATATTTCAAATTCTATATTATACTCTTACAACACATAATCTGTTACTTGCCTTAGGATATTAAGGTTAGAGAAGTGTGCTTCTAGGTAGCACGTGATGAGGGCCTGGGGAAGAATCAGAGATCCGGGAGTCTGCTTTCAGTTAACCACCATCGGCTAATGAAGCAATTCAGCCCCTGAACTCCGGGGTTTCCCAACCACCACCAAGGAGGGAGGGGCATGTTTGCTCTGCTGAGGGTGTTCCAGGAAGTGCTGGCAGTGAAAAGCGGGCCGCCCAGGGAGGGTGCTCTTTGCATCCCAGATCCTGCTCGCCCAGACCTTGTCACGCACATGCATACTTTGGCTTGCCAAAGCTTGCCTTAACTTTGGCACAGTAGTGCCATGGGGCTCAGGAAAGCAGATTAAGGGGCCATCCCAAGGGCAAGCCTGGTCCCAGGAACCTAGCCAAGATGAAAGTTAGTTGTCCAAGGCATACAAAGAATCCACTCAGTCCAGGCTGGGGAGAGGCATTCATCCTCGGGGTTTTATTGTTATTATTTTTACCCAGAATGAAGAGAGACTAAGGGAGGGTGCCCGCATCCTGGCTCTGTCTGCATAGCAGTGAGACTCACTCCCAAGGACGCACAGTGCAGTTCTGTGCTTCCCAAGAAGCCAAACGAAGTTCTTTTTACAACAGAAAAGGTCTGGAAAAACAAAGGCTTTACGTAAGCTGGTGTGGACTGGGAGAAGCAAGGGGAATGGTAAGCTCAGAGTCTTCATGCCAGACACACATTCTACTGAGAGACCCATGGCCTGGGCCCTGTTCCTATTCCAGACAGGCCTGACAGAGGTTGAAGACAGGAGGAGGGCAGGAGACGAAGGCAGCTAGGAGCTGCCATAGTACAGCATCACCAGAAGGGTTGCCGTGCAAGCTCTGCTCACAGAAGAGACTTGACTCCACTCTTTCTAAGACTGGTCTGCGCATGTGCATGCATGTGAGTGGATGTGTGTGTGTGTGTGTGTGTGTGCGTGTGCATGTGTGTGTGTACATGCGTGCCCACAGACACAGAAATGTGCAGGTACTAGGCACTCAAAGAGGGAGTCTGGCAGGTCTGTTACTCATAAGTTTGAACACTAAAGAATTGCTGCCCAGGAGGCACACACAGGCCCACCATGGGAGGGAGGTGTTACAAGACTCCCCACACTTCCTCTGAGTGTACAGGGAAATGTCAGCTTTCACGTAGGGATTTTGGAAGAACAAACAACTCAGACATGGGGAACTGACCAGTGGAATGAAGGGATGGACCCTAGGAGGGAACCGGTCTCTGTGGATAATGAACAGATCCCCCCTGCCCCGGCAAGGCAGGCGAGTGAAGGACACCTTGCATTTGGAGTAGGGCAGAGATCTGAATGGGGCAGTTTCCTGCCAGGTCCTGTGTGTGTGTGGAAAGGTTGGTATGGAGAGGAAATCCCTTCTCAGGTGCTCATTCTTCCAGATCCTTCAGATACCTATAGGCCATGGATAAAAGACCCCAGACCTCCGGGATGCCTGAGGACAAAAGAACAATTTGAGACTTGAAAAATCTGAATCCAGAACGCAAAAATGGTAGAATCAAATGGATTCATTGCCCTGGTTTTCTCTCTGCTGCCACGATAAAATACACTAGCAAAAAAAAGTTATGGAGAAGGGCTCACGTCAGCTCACAAGTCCATCATTACAGAGACATATACACATGCACGTGTGCACGTGCGCGCGTGCGCGCACGCGCACGCACACGCACACACACACACACACACACAACTACACACATACTTTTTTCCTCCAGGTAGTATTTCCTCCTTATCAGACAGAAGACCCAGGCTAGAAATCCTGTTCTCCAGCAACACGAAACCTGCATGGCTTTCCAAGAGATAACCTTCTCACCTGAAACAGGGATAAAGAAATCTATATACCTAGCTGTCACTCAGTGAAAACTTCCCTTTTACCGATACCATGCGCTTGGTCTTAGTTAAAGGGCTATCTTTGAGATCTGAACACTTCTTTGTGACGTTGCCTTAGCTTCAGACTCACCTTTAAATAACCTTGCACATGTAGAAGACCTTTCCCACATATAGATCCTTTAGCAGATATATAAAATCATATCCATATAAAATAATACTTATCTGTAAAACTATAGTTCAATACACTTATATTTTATAGGCATATCAATATAAACTCATATATGGCTTTTATATCTATAAGCACTGGAGTTGTGCAATGAGTAACTAATACCACTGCTTCTCAGAGAGTTTTGGGTCCCACCTTGGAAAAGAGGGCAAGGGTGCAGGCATGGTCTAGGTAGTACTTGGCACTTTATGGATGGGGAGGAAAGGGGAGGAAAAGAAATCTTTGAACTGACTCACGCTCCTAAGATCTTGCCACCTGCAACACCCTTGCCTGAGCGTTCCAAGAAGCCTCGCCTCATAGTTTAAGATTTGATTTATGTGTGCATATTTTGCCTACCCATATCTCTGTGCACTGCTTGTATGCCTATTGCCCTTAGAGGCATCATATCTTCTAGGACTGGCGAACAGCTGTATGGGTCGGGGAATTACACCCAGGTCCTTTGGAAGACCACCTAGTCCTGTCTCTCACTCCATCCCTCATTTTGATACAACTGAATCTCTAGCCTTGTAGAAAGAAAATTATTTCACTTTGTCTAAAAAGTCATCTCCCCTCGTAAAAATATGTCAATTTATGACAAAATATGTCCCAGTTACAAGGTCTGCTGGACCTTGAAAGTGGCCAGAGCAATATATAGCAGAGCATAGCCTATCCCTAACCAAACTATGCACTGTGATACCAGAGGTACAATGTCCTTGCCAAGAATGTGATGATCATAATTATCAAGACAGTTTTTCTTTGCAAGTAATAGGATCACAGTTTAAATGGCCTGAAGCAACTTTATTATTCCACAATGTTTTAGAGGTGTGCATTCTAGCAGAAGGAAATGAGCGGTATAAATTTCAGAAGAGGAAAATGTGTGCACGTCACTGTATACCTAATACCTTTTTAAACTAATCAGAGATTAGGAATGTGGGACTTCACATGATACACATGCAAAAAGACAAAGCCATCTTTTATCAATGGCCACCTCAAAATAGCAAAGGAAAATTGCCCATTTATACCATAATTTCTCCCAAGCCGACAAAATACCTTGGAATAAATTGTAGTAAAAAGATATGCAGATAAAATAAGTTAACAAATTTTCATTTGTTAAATTCAACAGATGTAAAAGAAAATCTGAAACAGCAAAAAAATAAAAAAATAAAAAAAGCAGACTAATTCGGAATAGGATTAGCTCAAAGAAAAATCCTGCTAATGTTGCTCAAACGAGAAAAGAAGACATTTCACATGGTGTTAAAAGAGTCTTAGCAGGTTTTTGTTTGGTTGGTTAGTTGACTGGTTGTTTTTTAGAGTCAAACAAAACCTTTTAAAATTTAAGGAGGAAAGTGCATTCAGGAGCTCAATAAGAAAATTCAGAAAAAAAAAATAAAAGTACAGCTGGGAGCGTATCTCCTAGACACTAACTCACAATGAAGCAGCTTAATATAATCAGGAGAGGATCTGACCATGGGTGGATAAGCCAGCCAGTGGGACAAGAATGGGAATTGAGCAGCAGATGCCAAGAATTCAGAGAATTAAATACGACAGATGAGCATTTCGGTTTAGAGGCCAAATAACGGAGCTAAGAGCAAATGACATAGAGCCTGCCCTCTGAGGAGACACATACATCCTTTATACTATATCCTTTAAAAAACCCTTGCCAGAAAGTAAAATGAAGTTGTTAACAGTGGAGGAATTAAACACTTAACGGTAGCATGGAGAAAATGTGTGTACGCGTTTGGCTGGCAAAGGAATTAACAAGCTGAACAAAGATTATCAAAGGTAAATGTCTTAGATTTGATAACTCCAAAGGGAAAATTACAAACAGGAAAAGATGAAGAGCTATTAGTGGAGGAATACCTGCAGAACATACAAACTGCTAAATGGTAATATGCCAAATCCTCATGAAGCTCATAGGATCTCATTAAATATCCCTGTCTTGGTATAGAATATATGAATATCTAACTCACTAAAGAAGATACGCAAATGATAATGCACCCACGAAAACCAGTGAAAACGGAAGCAAGCACTGTGGGAGACGTTCTGCCCAGAAAAGCCAACAGACTTTAAAACTAGACAACATCAAGACTTGGAGACGATAGGAGAAAACCCAAACTCCCATGACCTATTTATGCTAGTGTGAAGATTTGAAGTTAGTGCCTCAAACACGTTAAAAATGAAGAGGCACCGATACCGCAAGAGCCACACATCTTAGTCCCTAGAACACTGGCCTCTGGGGAGAAGCCCAGTGTGTGGGGACATGAATGTCAGGAAAGCACTTAAAGAGTACTTAGCACAGTCTCGTTCTTAAAAAGCACAAGTTAGGAAATCTCTATCCACACGGCTGATTAAACAGAATTGTAATGTCACCAAAATAAAAGCTTTTAAGCAATCATTTAAATGGGAAATGTCAGGAGGTGCCTAGAATAATGTCTAGGACTTACTGGAAGATAAAAAACGAAAAAGTAAGGAGCATGATGCCAGCCCTGACGCTGGGTTCTATGCTAATTTCAGGCGCAGTGATTGACGGTAGACATGTAAAAGAATTGAGCATCACTGCTAAGACTGTCCCCATATGGAATGACTCAGGATTCGCAACAAGGAAATCTTCATCTCATTGTGGTTTTTCAGAACAGTAATAAGAAAGGCAGCTAAGAAATGATAGAGACTATGTATGTTCATCAGTAAGGACAGATTTATAGAATCTTCAGATCCATATAAAAGAACCGATGAAGTGATTCAGTGAACCAGAAATTCTAATTTTCAGTGACTGTAAATGAAAAGATTCAGTTGAATAGAGAATTTCTTTTTCTCTGTGTCCAGAGCTTAAATAGGTAGGGTTTCTATTGCTGTGTTAAAATGCCATGGTCAAAAGCAACTTGGGGAAGAAAGAGTTTATTTTGCCTTGCACCTATGAGTCCATCACTAAGGGAAGACAGGGTAGAAGCCTGAAGACAGGAACTAAAGCAGACACCATAGAGGAGCGCTGCTTACTGTCCTGCTCCTCATGGCTTGCTCAGCCTGTTTCTTGTACGTACACTCCAGGACCAGCACTCAAAATGAACTGAGCCCTCCGAAATCAATCACTAATTAAGAAAATGCACTAAAGACTTGCCTACAAGCGCATTTTAAGAAGGCATGTTCTCAATTGAGAGTTCCTTTTCCCAACTGATCCTAGCTTATGTCAAGTGGATATAAAACTAGCAAGCACAGCAGGGTTTCTGGAGATAAAGCTCAGGACCTCACACGTACTAAGCAAGTACTCATGAGGAAGCTGTAGCCCAGTAACCCAGCTCATTCTTCATGAAGGAGAGATAATATACCTCGGGCAGTGGCTTTCCCTGATGGCAGCTGAGTCCACCGATGAAGACTATGCTGGGCATTACAAGTCTGGGGAACTCCATCGTTAAATGGAATGTATTAACAACCAAACGGACGGTTGGCTGGAGAGATCCTGCACTATGACAGGTATCTGAGACTGCAGAGGCCATTTCTAGGGCACTTTTGAAAAACCAAGGGCAAAATACACACTTCCCCGTGTAGTAGAGAGGTTCTCCACTCATTCTTTGAAAGTCATGGTGTCTGTGAATCTCAAAAGAGCAGTGGGAACAAAAGAAACGGGAGTGGAGGGGCTGGAGAGATGGCTCAGTGGTTAAGAGCAGTGTCTGCTCTTCCAGAGGTCCTGAGTTCAATTCCCGGCAACCACATGGTGGCTCACAACCATCTGTAATGAGGTCTGGTGCCCTCTTCTGGCCTGCAGACGTACACACAGACAGAATATTGTATACATAATAAATAAATAAATATATAAAAAAAAAGAAAAGGGAGTGGATCGTTGAGCACCCTCCCTCTTTGAGGTGGTGGCAAATATTTCCATTGAAGACCATTGACGAGAGCAAAAAGCACTAGGTGGCCATCAAGCTAGAGGAAGCTTAAAATCTTTAGCCCCGGACAGAGTCGTGCGATGTTTCATCGGGCAACTTACAAACAGCTATGAAGAAATGGGCATGACCCCAAGGATCCCAAAAGTAGGAGAAAGAGAGTTTTGAAAAGAGCTTGTGTTTCTGGAACCAGTCTCAGAGCAAAATGGGTGCAATTTCTGCTGACTCTCAGACTCTCCTCAAGAAGGACTTGCTGCTCCACTCCTGAAGGGAGGATCCTTAGTGCGTGTGCATGCGTGTGCACATACACACACAGACACACACTGAGTGAACTGTTTCCCCAGTGGATATATCTGCACCACAGCTCCTTCATTTATGGCTCAGAGAGCATTGTGGAAGAGGGGCCACAAAGACGGCAAGAAGAGTCTAACTGCCAGTCTTCTGTGAAACAGTCTCCTGCAAAAATGAAACCGGAACAACGGCAATATCAATGGACATACAGCCGTGGAAGGGGGGCGATTTCACAGGGTCCCACCCCTAAACAAAGAGCCGGAGAAATGACTGCTGGGAGAGGGAGGATTCGCCTATGTTGGAGACCATAGAGTGGGAGGTGGATTTAATCAAGTCATATTGTACACATTTATGAGATTTTATATATATATAATAAAAAACATATTGTACACATTTATGAGATTTTATATATATATAATAAAAAACATATTGTACACATTTATGAGATTTTATATATATATAATAAAAAACAGCATTAAAATCTACAAGTGTTAGATAATGGCTATCACTTACTGGAAGGTGAAAACGCAAGGTGAAGAATCTTATGTCCAGAATGATTTCTGGATCTTATGCTAAAAACAATAATTCTGAAGGTTTGTAACTACATGTACTATTTGTGAAGTAATAAGAAACATACAACACTCTTAGGAGCATTAAAAAAAAGAGGTCAAGTACAGGAATGAGCAAAATGCAACTTAGTTTCTTACTGTGTTTCTCACTCTGTTTCCAAAAACAATGCAGGTTGCTGATTGTGTACAAGCATGTCAGTGGTGCACACGCAAATCAAGAAGCAATATTTATAAGCCGCACAATTGTGAGTGGTCAAAAGAGTCCGTTGGCACAACAGAAAAGAAAATGACGAATGAAAATGACAGATCACAGCTCAGCAAGGAATAACATCATTGTCCACAGACCTGGCCTCTCCGTAGCAGGCTTCCTTCGGCCACCAACCAGCTCCCAAATCATGGCATGGAAACTTTTTGCTATGAATGTTTAGTCTTATTATAACTCGTATTGTAATCTGTTTCTTTATCTACATTTTGTCTCACGTTTTTTTGCCTTTTTCCTTTCTGTATATCTTACTTTTCTACTATCTCCACTGCTGACTGGTAGGTACCTGACTTCTGGCCCCAGGCATATGCCTGCCTTTCTCCTCTTGTTCTTTTCCCTTCTCTCTTCTCTCGCCTAGATTTCTCCTTGTATTTATCTTCTCTGCCTACAAACCCTCCCTATCCTATCCTCTACTGCCTAAATATTGGCTCCCCAGCATTTTAGTAGACCAGTCAGGTGCCTTAGGCAAGCAAGGTGAAGGAAATGCAACATATCTTTACATAATTAAACAAAGGCAGCAGAAACAAATGTAACACATCCTTACATTGTTAACAAAGGCAACAGAAACAAAGGTAACAGAGCTTCACACAGTTAAGGTAATATCCTGCTGCATGAACAAAAGCAACACATCTTTGCCTAGTTGAAATAATATTCCACAACACTTCTCTTCATGGGCTAAAGGAGAGATAGCATACCTTGGTGATTGGCTTTCCCTGGTGGCAGTTGATCCCACCCACGAAGACAATATTGGGCATCAAAGGTCTGGGGACCTCCAACATAAAGTCAGTGCGTAACAGCCAAATGGACACTTGACTGAAGAGGTCGGTCGCAGTCACTGGGGTCTGCAGAACTTCAGAAGCAATATCCGTAGCAGTTCTGAAAAAAGCGGGACAAAATATATGCTCCCCCAAGTAGGAGAGATGGTTCCGGACTCTCTCCATGAAAGTCATGGTGTCTGTGAGTTTCAAGAAGCCTCTGGGAACATAAGAAGGAGGACTGGGGCACTGGGCACCCTCTTCAAGGTAGTGACAAAATATTCCCCTGCCGAAGACCACGGACGGGAGCGACAAGTACTTGGCAACAGTCAAGCCACACATATCGAAAGGATCCAGAAGAACAGCATCAAAAGAACTCTGCTTCAAGTACTCCACTAACTTCTTGTCGTTAAACAAATCCCTACAGTGTGAAAACACTAAATTAAAAAAACCTTCAGCTGGACTCTTTAGTAGAAGAGTAACTCCCTCTGGCTGATCTTTCCACTGAGCCTTAAGAAAAACCTCGAACTCTCGGTTAAAATCGTCCAGAGTGTGAGAAGTTGAGTATGTCTTCACTGTAAAATTCATGGATTTTCCCAGTTGCCAACTCACATCTGGCATGACTACCACCACCTCATGTCCATTGTGGATGAGCTTCTCCACAACAGACTGCATGGTGAACAAACGGCTCCCATCCATGGGTACCACCAGCAGCCTGCCTGCCTGGGCAAAGCCAGAGGCCAGCAGTAGACACACACACAGAGGAAGGGAGGCTGGAAAACCTGCAGGAGCCATGGGAGAAGCTCAGCCTAAGGCAATCCAGCTGCTGAGAATCTGAGCTCTTCTGACAAAGGAGGAAGTGTGACTGAGTTAAATCTGCTCCCTCAGTTGGGCGTGTACTTGCACCATGAAGAAACAACAATCCCTGACAAATGATTTACTTGGACAACAGTATTAAGTGGTCAGATATTAGGAGGCACACTTGATTGTTTTCCAGATAAGATATTTTTCTTGGGGAGAATCAGGCAATGTGAGTTTAGAAAGAGTTACGAAGAAATAAACCTGACCCCAAGGAGACAAAAAGTTTTCACCAAAGGAAGAAAGTTTCAAAGAATCTTGCATTTCTAGACTGTGTCTCAAAGTAAAAGCAGACTGTATTTCCGAGGGATTTGCTGCCTGCTGCTGGATCAAAGCCTAGGGGGAGGGTCCTTAGCCTGGTTCTGCTCACAGACAGTGGTTAGAAACAACTCAGCCAAATGAGTCTTGGCGCATGTTCAGTAGAATTTTTGTTTCACTTCCCAGCACTGTGTGTTCTCTGAATTGCTGACATAAGGGTGGCCAGCATCTGCATGGACCACTCAGGGATTAAAAGGTAGGTGACCACCATTACTGTTACAATGTCCCCGTGGATGCATCCGATACTGTAGACAGCACCATGTTCTCTGGAGAGGCTGGGAGCTAGGTCGTCCTCCTTGTCAGTTACCCAGGGACCTTCTCCACAGAGCATGCATTTGTCTCCCTTGTCACTGATGCATCTGGAGGATTGTTTCCCCCTTGTGGTTACAGACAATGCTGCTGTCACCCACACCTCATGCGGGTTTTTATCCTAGGAATTGGTTTAAAGTCCTTTCCCTGTACATCCTGGATTAAGAGAGCTCAGGCATAAGGAAACTGTGATGTTCACTGTGGAGAGCATCAGGGAGCCCTACATGGGGCTGTATCACTTTATCATCTCACCAGGACTCTATTAGTCTCTGATCTCCACATAGACTCTTAAGCTATTTTTCCTTCTTGCTGCTTCTATTTCTTTGTTGTTGTTGTTGTTGTTATTTTTTGGTTTTTGTCCTCATGACAGCGTAGGTAGCATCTTGTAGATCCTACTTGCCTTTCTGTAACCATGCCCACATCCTGCCTGATCTTGCCAAGACAAGAAAGCAAGGCTTAATTTTGAAAGGCCTAACACGGGAGTCTCTAATCTTCAAAAACAACTTCGTCCCTCTTTCCCATGAATGGGCTGAAAATCTCTCATCCACCAAGCACACCCCAGTGTGTGATAAAAATGCCACCCACTACCACCTTTGCCTTTCAGCACAGAGTCCAACAGGAATAGCTGCTCGACCTAGAGAGACGTTTGTTGAGCTGAATAGATTTTGGGTCTAGTTAATTTTGGTACAAGAGGTACTTTTTTTTATTTATTTGCAAGTACATTTAAATAATAAAGTTCATATAATTTTTAGGAACAGATATATCACAAATTATTTTATGTATTTATTTGATTTTTGAAAATTATTATTTATGTGTATGTGTGTTTTGCCTCCGTGTATATATATGGAACATGTACACAGTATCCATGGAGACGAGAACAGCTCCCTGGACCCAGAGTTACTGTGACAAGCTGAGATGTGGATGCTGGGAATTAAGCCCATGTTTTGTTAAAAGCTGCCTATATTCTAACCACTGAGTCATATCTCCAGCACCACAAATTGTTTTAAATAATCATAAGGATGAGGAAAGTTTATGGATATTTTACTTATTTTAATATTCAGCATATTTTAAATTCTGATAAGTTTTGAAAATTTTATTGTTTAATGGAATGCATATTTTACTTGATAAAGTACTATATTCATTTTATACAAATAAATTCATATGTATATCTTGATATTTTATCCTATTATTGTTTTAAAGGTAAGCAACATTTTTTGAAACTCTGAATAAGCCAGTTAAGAATTAAAACACACAGGTCTACACTGTAAAACACACACAGAGAGAACAACGGAGTGTTTGACCATAATTCACTTGAATCCTATTTTAAACAGATTGGAGCAGCAGCACATTCCAGACTTATCATATAGGCTGTCTTAGAGTTTATGCTGGTGTGATAGAACATCATGACCAAAAGCATCCTGGGGAGGAAAGGGTTTATTTCAGCTTTCCATTCCCAGGCCACACTACCTCACTGAGGGAAGGCAGGGTAGGACTCCAGGCAGGAACCTAGGGACAGGAACTGAAGCAAAAGCCCTGTATGAATGCTGTTTACTGCCTTGTTCCTCATGACTTGCTCAGTCTACTTTCTGATGCAATTCAGAACCACCTGACTAGGGCTGGCACTGCCTCCATGGCCTGGGTCTTCCCACATAAATCACAATTAAGAAAATGCATCACAGGCTTGCCCACAGCCCAATTTAGAAAAGTAGTTCTTAATTGCAGTTCCCTGTATGGTAGGAAGTAGACACAACCAATCAGAATAGAGATCCACAGCCCAAAAGGGGAAATAAATGGTATAATAATGAAGGGGTCTTTAGCATGTTACATGGGTACCTGATAAATATTCCAAATTAATAAAAATTGATAATATGACCATATAGAACATAAAATAACAAATGCATACTTCACCTACCAATAACTACCTCAAAACCAATATAAACTAGCCTGATATCATAGCTTTCAAATAACAAAAACCTAGAAATACATTTTAATGATGAAGATAAAATTTGTGCATAATGTTCAATTTTAAGTGTAAAATTTTGTAAATGGAATAATATATGTAAAATAGGGTGCTTTTTGCTGACTAAGAAAACAATATTAAATTGCATCCACCAAAATGAAGTTCAATCCCTTTGTGACTTCTGACCATATAAAGAACCCCAAACACATTCATGCACCGTCTCAAGTTTCGAGGAAGATCATGTCTTCTCCCCTTTCCAAAGATCTGAGACACAGTACAATGTTCAGTCTACGCCCATTCGAGAGGATGATGAAGTTCAGGTTGTCCAAGGACAGTACAAAGGCCAACTGATAGGCAAGGTGGTCAAAGTGCACAGGAAGAAATGTCACCTACATTGAACGGGTGCAACTAGGAAAGGCTAATGGCACAACTGTCCATGTGGACATCCACCAGAGCAAGGTGGGTATCACCAGGATAAAGCTGGATAAAGACAACAAGACGATCTTGGAAAGGAAAGCCAAGACTCGGCTATTAGGAAAGGAGAAGGGAAAATACACAGAAGAAACAATTGAGAAGATACAGGAGTAGGGGCATCTCATACAGTTTTCATTAAAGACTGCATAAGAAAAAAATAGAAAACAATATCAAAAACATGCCAGTATTTCTCCATTTAGTGAAAGGAGTTAATGCAATATGCACACAGCCCTAACACATGATTGATCTGTAGAGTTCAATAATAACATTTTCAAGGGTTTATTTTAATTTGAGTACCATGTGACTGTATGGGTGTGTGCAGGAGTATGTATGAAGGTGCCCAGAGGGCAACATCAGGAATTAGGTTCCTGGAGCAAAAGCTCGAGGTGGCTGCTGGGAACCAACCCTGGGTCCTCTGCCAAGGCAGCACCAGCTCCCACTGCTGAGCTGTCTCTCCAGCCTCAGCAACACAATTTTTAAGTTTTAAGGGAGACTATATTAAGGGAATCCCCATCGCAATTTGGAAATTAGTAAGCATGGGATCTATACTAAAACCTGCCCCAGATGCAATCAATGGAAACACAGGGTTGTCTGTGAGTGTGGAGAACCTGAAAAGCTGGAAGCAGGCAGAAGCAAACATGGAAAAGTAAGACCTGACAGAGACATGTTGAATGACATCAATGAAGTGTGAAGTCCTTCCTCAAACAGAGTTAGTAAATAGCAGTTGTCATTCAATAGCAACTAAATTTACATACCTATACCAAGTTGTCAGAAAAATATTGTCAGCCTTAGAGGAACTAAAAATGCTCACATATGAGCTGTTGTAAACTCTCTGATATTTTAGTGTTGGAAACAGCCATATATAATAAAATTTAGATAGTTTTTTTTAAGAAAAAGTTAACATTTAAAATTAAGGGGAAAGTTAACGAACCAAAAATATAAACAATATCAACAAAAGATGAACAACCACAGAGCCTGAGTGATGGCTCAATGGTCAGGATGACTGGCTGCTTTTCCAGAGGATCTCAGTACAATTCACAGCACCCATATGGCTGCTCAGGTCATAAGTAACTCCAGTTTCAGGTATCCAATGCCCTCTTCTGCGTCCTATGGGTACTGCATAAATGGGAAGCCCGAACATAAAGGCAAAACACTTTATTCATAGAAATAAACAAAAACTAGAAGATAAACGGCTAAGTAAAAAGGGCAGCACATATTTGAGAGACCAAGTGTTAATCTTTCTGAACACTACAGGCTGGTAGCAATTAGAAGAAAGGGTAAAAGGGTGGCAATGTGTAATTTACCATAAAGAAAACGCAAATGGCCCAACTGACGACCAGAATGGATAGTGAACATTGAAATAGCTACACAGAATTTTCCATCACAAAATTAAGAAAAATTTAACATTTTCACAAGAGCTTGGTAGAAGACAGCATGGAAAAATGAGAAAATCTCAAATACAGCTGAACAAATGCTGAAGTTTGCTCTGAGTTTTGAAAGCCATTATCTAAATGAATTAAAATGTAGCGAGTGCACAGCTAGACCCAGCCACTCTGTTCTTGGGTCTCTGTGCTGCTGAGATAAGAGCAAGGTTAGAAAATGGCAGCATTATCGAGACGATGTAGAAGACAAGAATAAAGAAAACGAAGCTTCATTTCTTACTTCTCACTCTCTTTCCAAAAACAATAGTAAACGCAGCCTGGTGATGCTGAGAATGTCCGTGGCCCACAAAGCTATCAGCAAGCAAGGTTTACAAGCAGCACTATTGCACAATTCGCATGACCCGTCAAAGACTGTGTTGAACAAACTGAAATGACAAGGTAAGAACTGAAAGAAAACTGAAAATGTCAGGTGTGAGTGACAGTCCACAGCTCAGTAAGGGATAACTTCATCGTCTAAAGCCAGGTCTCTCTTCATGTGCTGAGGGAGAGGAGAGACAACATACCTTAGAGAGTGCCTTTCCCTGGTGGCAGTTGATCCCGCCAACGAAGACAATATTGGGCATCACAGGTCTGGGGACCTCCAACATAAAGTCAGTGCGTAACAGCCAAATGGACACTTGACTGAAGAGATCAGATGCAGTCACCGGGGTCTGGAGAACTTCAGAAGCAATTTCTGTAGCAGTTTTGAACAAACTGGAGCAAAATACATGCTCCCCCATGTAGGCGAGGTGGTTCTGCACTCTCTCCATGAAAGTCATGGTGTCTGTGAGTTTCAAGACATCTCTGGGAACATAAGAAGGAGGACTGGGACACTGGGCACCCTCTTCAAGATAGTGACACAATATTGCCCTGCCGAAGACCACGGACGGGAGCGACAAGTACTTGGCAATAGTCAAGCCGCACACATCGAAAGGATCCAGAAACACAGCATCGAAAGAACTCTGCTTCAGGGACTCCACTAACTTCTTGTCGTTAAACAAATCCCTACAGTGTGAAAACAGTAATTCAAAGAAACCTCTGCCTGGACTCGTTAGTAAAAAATCCATTAAGTCTGTCTGATCTTTCCATTGAGCGTCAAGAAAAATATTGACCTCCCGGTTTAAATCCTCCAGAGTGTGAGAAATTGAGTACGTCTTCACTGTAAAATTCACGGATTTTCCCAGTTGCCAACTCACCTCTGGCATGACTACCACCACCTCATGTCCATTGTGGATGAGCTTCTCCACAACCGACTGCATGGTGAACCAGTGGCTCCCATCCATGGGTACCACCAGCAGTCTGCCTGCCTGGGCAAAGCCAGAGGCCAGCAGCAGACACACACACAGAGGAAGGGAGGCTGGGAAACCTACAGGAGCCATGGGAGAAGCACAGCCTGAGGCAATCCAGCCACTGAGAATCTGAACTCTTCTGACAAAGGAAGTGTGACTGAGTTAAATCTGCTCCCTCAGTTGGGCGTGTACTCCCACCATGAAGAAACAACAATCCCTGACAATCATTTACTTTGACAACAGCAATAAGTGATAAAATATTATGAGGCACTCTCACTTGTGTTACAGATAAGATCTCTTTCTTTGGCAGAATCAGGCAATGTGAGTTTAGAAATAGTTACAAAGAAGTACACCTCACCCTAAGGAGTCCAAAAGTTTTCACCAAAGAAAACAAGTTTCAAACAATCTCACTATTCTAGAATAGGTCTCAAAGAAAAGCAGACTGTGTTCCCAAGGGATTGGCTGCCTGCCACTGTGTCTAAAGCCTAGGGAGAGGATCATTAGCTGGTTCTGCTCAGAGACAGTGGTTAGAAACAACTCAGCTAGATGAGCAATGCTGCTGTCTTGGAGCATGTGCAGTAGAATTCTTGTTTAACTTCCCAACTCTGTGTTCTCTGAATATGACATAAGGGTGACCAGCATCTGCTCAGACTACTTCAGGGACTAAAAGGTAGGTGACCACCATTCCTGTTACAATGGAACCCTGGATGTATCCAATGCTGTAAAGTCCCCCATAATATTCTCTGGAGAGGCTGGGAGCTAGGTCGTCTTCCTTGTCAGTTACCCAGGGACCTTCTCCACAGAGCATGCATTTGTCTCCCTTGTCACTGATGCATCTGGGGGTTTGTTTCTCTCTCGTGTTTACAGAGAACACTGCTGTCAACCACACCTCATGCGGGTTTTTATCCTAGGAATTGGTTTCAAGTCCTTTCTGTATACATCCAGGATTAAGAGAGCTCAGGCATAAGGAGACTGTGATGTTCACTGTGGAGAAGCATCAGGCAGCCCTACACGGGCTGTATCACTTTATCATCTCACCAGGCCTCTATTAGTGTCTGGTCTCCACATAGTCTCTCAAGATATTTTTCCCTCTTGCTGCTTCGGTTTGGGTTTTGTTTTGCTTTTTGTCTTCATGATGGCAGGGGTAGCATCTTGTAGATCCTACTTGCCTTTCTGTAACCACACCCACATCCTGCCTAATCTTGCCAAGACAAGAAAGCAAAGCTTAATTTTGAAAGGCCTAACACGGGAGTCTCTAATTTTCAGAAAGAACCTCGTCTCTCTACCACCTTTGCCTTTCAGCACAGAGTCCAACAGGAATAGCTGCTCTACCTAGAGAGGCATTTGTTGAGCTGAATAAACTTTGGGTCTCGTTAATTTTGGTATAAGAGTTATTTATCAATTTGCAAATATATTTATATAATAATAACTTCATTCAATTTTTTTTGAAAATCGGGTATATCACACATTATTTTATGTATTTGATTTTTTGAAAATTATTATTTATGTGTATGTGTGTTTTGCCTCCATGTATATATGTGGAACATGTGTGCAGTATTCATGGAGACCAGAACAGCTCCCTGAACCCAGAGTTGCCGTGACAAGCTGTGATTTGGGTGCTGGGAATTAAGCCTGGCTATCCTAAAAAGCTGCCTATATTCTAACTTCTGAGTCATATCTCCACCACCACAAATTATTTTAAATAATCATAAGGTTGAGGAAAGTTTGTGGATA
>NC_022030.1:63777207-63782101 GCF_000317375.1 Microtus ochrogaster
ATAAAGAATCTTAATAAAATCGTCATAAAGAACATAAGAGGACAAAAGTATACTTCAGCTACCAATAATTATCTCAAAACCAAAATAAACTACCTATATACCATAGCTTTAAAATAACAAAACTTAGAAATACATTTTAGTGATGTAGATAAAATTTGTCCATAATGTACAATTTTACTGACAAAATTTTGTTAATGACATAAAATAAAATCTAAATCTATAAAAAAATAGGGTGCATCTTCCTGACTAAGAAGACAATATTAGTTCGCTGATGTCAAAATGAAGTTCAATCCCTTTGCGACTTCTGCCCATATCAAGAACAGGAAACACCTTCATGCACCTTTTCACTTTCCAAGGAAGATCTTGTCTTCCCCCCTTTCCAAAGAGCTGAGACAGAAGTACAATGTTGATCTATGCCCATTTGAGAGGATGATGAAGATCATGTTGTCCAAAGACAATACAAAGGCCAGCAGATTGGTAAAGTGGTCCAAGTACACAGGAAGAAATGTCACCTACATTGAACAGGTGCAGCCAGGAAAGGCTAATGGCACAACTGTCCGTGTGTTATCCACCCCAGGAAGGTGGGTATCACCAGGATAAAGCTGGACAAAGACCACAAGATGATCCTGGGAAAGAAAGCCAAGTCTTGACAAGTAGGAAAGCAGAAGGGAAAATACAGGGAAGAAACAACTGAGAAGATGCAGGAGTCAGGGCATCTCATACAGTTTTCCTTAAAGATTGCATAAGAAAAAAAAGAAGAAGACACTACCAAAAACATGCCAGTATTTCTCCATTTAATGAAAAGAGTTAATGCAATATGCACACAGCCCTAATGTGTGTTTGATTTGTAGAGTTCAACAATAACCGTTTTCAAGGGTTTATTTTTCATTTGAGTACCATGTGACACATGGGAGTGTGTGCAGGTGTGTGAGAGTGCTCAGAGGGCAACATCAGGAGTTAGATTCCTGGAGCAGAAGCTCAAGGTGGTTGTGAGCAGCCTGGCATGGCTGCTGGCAACCAACCCTGGGTCCTCTGCAAAAGCAGCACCAGCTCCCACTGCTGACCTGTCTCTTTAGCTCCAGCAACACAATTTCCAAGTTTTAAGAAAGAATATATTAAGGGAATCACCAACACAATTCAGGAATTAGTAAGCATAGGATCTATACTAATACCTGCCACAGAAGCAATCAATGGAAAGACAGTGTTGGTGTAGGAGGTCCTTCTGTCGTTGTGCTGCTTTCATTGGCTGATAAAGAAACTGCTTAGGGCCCTTGATAGGGCAGAACTTAGGTAGGAGGGGAAACTTTAAGGGAATGCTGGGAGGAAGAGAGCTGAGAGGGAGAGAGATAGAGAGAGAGAGAGAGAGAGAGAGAGAGAGAGAGAGAGAGAGAGACGGCATAGATCTACCAGAGACAGATGCTGGAAATTTTACCCGGTAAACCACTGCCATGTGGTAATACACAGATTAATAGAAATGGGTTAAATTAAGATGTAATAAAAATTATCCAGTAAGAAACTACAGCTACTAGGCCAAGCAGTGGTTTAATTAATACAGTTTCTATGTGGTTGTTTGTGGGGCTAAGCTAGCCAGTTGGCTGGGACAAACAAGCAGGCCTTCTTTGCAACAATTGGTGCCAACGTGATGGACTAAATCTACTTAAAAACCTGAGATAGCTTTATTTTAAACACAAAAACACAGAGTTTAACACAGCTTTTTGCAGTTTGCTGGTGGCATGCCACAGCTCCTTTATGAGAGATTTTCCTGACTGAGCTGCAAGAGAAGAGAAAAGCAGCAGTTTTGAAATGCTGGCTCTCTGGGCTGTGCTGCCAGCATGACCTCTGGCTTTTTGATGAGACAGAGCATTTGGATGGGGTTTGTGAACAGCATGCTACAGCTTGCCTAATGGCGACATGGAAGGTTGTGTGCCTGGGAGTGGGGCGGTGTGCTTGGCTCTCAGTGGGCAAGCAGCTCTACCATGCTGGAACTGGCGGGACTAGCAGGCAGTACCGTATTACCCCTAACAATGGTGCAGCTTAAGTTCTTAAGAAGTGCTTAGCATTTCAAGAAGTGCTCCTGAACAGTAAAGAATTACAAATTCACAGTAGGACAGATTTAGACATAAAAGACCTCTAAATTAGTCACAGTGTTGGATAAATATATGTAGGCTTTGAGGACAAACAAAAAAGTGTATAGAGAGTCATAAAATAAAGCTAAGGCTTAAAAAGGGGGGGGGGTAAAATCTTTAAAGAAATAGAGTACAGATAGTCATAGATTAAAGGAGTAAAAATAATAAAATAAATACTAAAAACTAACAGAGTACAAATAAACCATGTAAAGATGGAAAATTCACAGATAATCTGGGTTATGTATATTATTGTGTTTTCTTTGAATTCTTTGACTGTGAAGGAGCTAAGTACAGAGAGACATTTCATTGTATGGACTGCTAAGCTAAACCAGAATGTATATTATATAGGTATCTTGACTTCAAAATTTGGGTCTAAGGATATGGTGCTTTGGAAAAGAGGTTCTTTTTGTTTTCACAGAAGATGAGAACCTGTGGATTGTTCTAGACAAATATGGTTAGATAGCCATTTCCCCCTGAAAGGTCGCTATGAACACCCTCAAAAAATTACTTCACCCAAGTGCTGACTGCTATGAACCTAGTACACAGGATACACCATGAAAAACCTGATTAACAGTGTCCCCAAATATCAGGAAGCAGTATAGACAAAACTATGCTCATATTCCCAAATATTCTTTATAAATGCTCTTTTACATTTAAAGGGGGATATTATATAGGTATAAATAATTTGAATTGGTATGAATGTTGGTTTATTGATACAAATTTAAGGTCAATTTTGTTATATGTATATTTCTGCTCTTGATTAAGGTATTGTGAATGTGTAGTTCATTTGAAAATGTAATGTATAATTAAGAAATATAGGCTAATAGATAATCATCTATAATAGTCAAGTTTGTAGTCACGTTAGTTAGATTTTCTATATGTACGGAGAAGATTTCAGATGGATAGGGATTCTTCAGATCTTTGAGAGACCTTCAGAATATGGCATTTAAAATATTTAAGAGTTTAAGACTTTTCATGACAATGAGACACATCTGCTCCTGGCAGCACCAATCTACTTCAAGAGAAAGATGGGCATCAAAGAGGCTCCTTAGCCATTTGGGAAAGAAACTGCTCTTGCCTGGACTGCTTCCCTGGACATGCAGTACCCACAGAGGGATGACTGCTGAATTTGCCTAAAGGTAAGAAGGTCCTTTAGGGTTCCTGCTTCATGAAAGTGTCTGTGAGACATTCTGCAGGACACAGAAGAAAGTTACTGAACTGTCATGGAAATTTCCTGCTTCATGGAAAAGTCTGCTGGATACTATGGGCTTGTAGGCTGAAGATGGATGCCCCAATGGTACAGAAGAACTTTGGGTCGCTGTCCAGGCAGCATGATGTTTTGGAGGTTGCTTACAATGTACTTCCCAGAGTCTTTGGTGGAGCTGAAGAATTTATAGTTATACTTTCCTTAGTTATGATAAATGATACAGTAGATATAAATATTGTAACTGTAATTCTTGTTTGATGACTGTTTTGTTATATGTAATTTTACCATGTTAAAGCCTTCCTTTTTATTTAAACAGAAAAGAGGAAATGGTATAGGAGGTCCTTCTGTCTTTGTGTTGCTTTCATTAGTTAATAAAGAAACTGCTTTCGGCCCTTGATAGGGCAGAACTCAGGTAGGCACAGAAAATTAAACAGAATGCTGGGAGGAAGAGACCACAGAACTAACAAGTAGGGTCTCTTTGAAACACAGAGTTATCTATGAGTGTGGCAAATCTGAAAGGCTGAAAGAAGACAGAAACAAACATGGAAAGTAAGACCCGATAAAGATATGTTGAATGACTATCAATGAAGTGTGACATCCTTCCTCAAATAGAGTTAGTAAATAGCAGTTGTCATTCAATAGCAACTAAATTTACACAACTATACCTTGTAGGATCAAGTTGTCAGAAAAATATTGTCAGCCTTAGAGGAATTAAAAATGCTCATATATGAGATGTTGTAAACTCTCTGATATTTTAGTGTTGGAAACAGCCATATATGATAAAATTTAGATAGTTTTAAAGAAAAAGTTAACATTTAAAATGAAGGGAAAAGATAACTGACCCAAAATATAAACCATGTCTAATGAAAGATGAACAACCACAGAGCCTGAGTGATGGCTCAGCGGTTAGGATAACTGGCTGCATTTCCGGAGGACCCAAGTTCAATTCACAGCACACACATGGCTTCTCAAAGCCATAAGTAACTCCAGTTTCATGTATCCAATGCCCTTTTCTGGTTCCTATGGGTATTGCATGAATGGGATGCCCAAACATAAAGGCAAAAAACACTTTACACATAAAAATGAACAAAAATTAGCAGATAAACAGCTAAGTAAAAAAAGTTCAGCACATTATTTGAATGACCATGTGGTAATATTTGGAACTCTAGAGGCTGGTAGCAATTAGAAAAAAGGGTAAAAGGGTGGCAATGTGTAATTTACCATAGAGGAAACACAAAAGCCCAACTGATGTCTGGAACAGATAGTGAACATTGATACAACTACATAGAATTTTTAGCCACCAAAATTACGAAAATTTTAACATTTGGACACGATCTGGAGTAGAAGAGGGCATGGAAAAAATGAGAACTCTCACAAACATCTGACCAAATGCTGACGTTTGCTCTGAGTTTTGAAAGCAATTATCTAAATGCACTAAAATGTAGCAAGTGCACAGCTAGACCCAGCCACTCTGCTCCTGGGTCTCTGTGCTGCTGAGATAATAGCAGGGTTAGGAAATGCTCTGTGCTTAAGAACGGACTAAGGAACCAGGCCATGGTGG
>NC_022030.1:63782356-63785671 GCF_000317375.1 Microtus ochrogaster
CAAAAAAAAAAAAAAAAGAAAACAGAAAGATAAGAAGGACTAAGGATGATTGGCCCCATATCGATCAGTATTTGTGTGTTAGCAGGAAATTTAAAGCAACACACTTGTCATCTGAGGGTAGGAAACAATTTGGAGAGGAAAAAGTAGGGGTGGATTTGGTTAGAACACTTTACACATGTCTGAGAGTCTCAAATAGAAACTGCAGAGAGAACTTCTAAGAGAATAGGATACGTCTAGTGTTGTGATGCTAATTACTAGCCGGAAGGTGAAAGGGGATAATGAAGAACCTGCGTGCAGGATGGAACTGTATCTTATTTTAAGAAAATCGTGCTGAGTGTTTATAACTACACATGCTATTTATGCAGTAAACCAGTGAAACTGAAGACACAAATCTCCTGGCAGCATTTTTAAGAACAAAATAGAGGACGAGAATGGATGAAATGAAGCTTGATTTCTTACTGTGCTTCTGACTATTTCCAAAAACAATGATAAAGGCTGTCTATTGATTCTGAGAAAGTCTGTTTCAAGACACACACCTATCAGCAAGCAAGGTTTAGAAGCTGCACTACTGCATAATTCGTGTGACTGCTCAAAGACTGTGTTGAACAAACAGAAATGACAAGGTAAGAACTGAAAGAAAACTGAAAATGTCAGGTGTGAGTGACAGCCCACCACTCAATAAGGGATAACTTTATCATCCAAAGCCAGGTCTCTCTTCACATGCTGAAGGAGAGGAAAGACAACTTACCCTAGAGAGTGCCTTTCCCTGGTGGCAGTTGATCCCACCAACGAAGACAATATTGGGCATCACAGGTCTGGGGAAATCCAACATAAAGTCCGTGCGTAACAGCCAAATGGACACTTGACTGAAGAGATCAGAAGCAGTCACTGGGGTCTGGAGAACTTCAGAAGCAATTTCTGTAGCAGTTTTGAACAAGCTGGGGCAAAATACACGCTCCCCCATGTAGGCGAGGTGGTTCTGCACTCTCTCCATGAAAGTCATGGTGTCCGTGATTTTCAAGACATCTCTGGGAACATAAGACGGAGGACTGGGGCACTGGGCACCCTCTTCAAGGTAGTGACAAAATATTGACCTGCCAAAGACCACGGACGGGAGCGACAAGTACTTGGCAACAGTCAAGCCACACATATCGAAAGGATCCAGAAACACAGCATCGAAAGAACTCTGCTTCAAGTACTCCACTAACTTCTTGTCGTTAAACAAATCCCTACAGTGTGAAAACAGTAATTCAAAGAAACCTATGCCTGAACTCGCTAGTAGAATAGTCATTAACTCTGACTGAGGATTCAATTGAGCATCAAGAAAAACCATGAACTCCCGGTTTAAATCCTCCGGAGTGTGAGAAATTGAGTATGTCTTCACTGTAAAATTCATGGATTTTCCCAGTTGCAAACTCACATTTGGCATGACTACCACCACCTCATGTCCATTGTGGATGAGCTTCTCCACAACCGACTGCATGGTGAAGAAACGGCTCCCATCCATGGGTACCACCAGCAGCCTGCCTGCCTGGGCAAAGCCAGAGGCCATCAGCAGACACACACACAGAGGAAGGGAGGCTGGGAAACCTGCAGGAGCCATGGGAGAAGCTCAGCCTAAGGCAATCCAGCCACTGAGAATCTGAGCTCTTCTGACAAAGGAGGAAGTGTGACTGAGTTAAATCTGCTCTCTAAATAGGGCGTGTACTCCCACCATTAAGAAACAATGATCCCTGACAATGATTTACTTGGACAACAGTAATAAATGGTCAAATATTAAGTGCTGTCTTGCTTGTGTTACAGATAAGATCTTTTTCTTGGGCAGAGTCAGGCAATGTGAGTTTAGAAAGAGTTACAAAGAAATATACCTGACCCTAAGGAGTCCAAATGTTTTCACCAAAGGAAGTAATTTTCAAAGAATCAAGCATTTCTAGAATAGGTCTCAAAGCAAAACCAAACTGTGTTTTCAAGAGATTTGCTGCCTGCTGCTAGGTCAAAGCCTAGGGGGAGGGTCCTTAGCCTGGCTCTGCTCACAGACAGTGGTTAGAAACAACTCTGCCAGATGAGCAATGCTGCTGTCTTGGAGCATGTGCAGTAGAATTCTTTTTCCACTTCCCAACACAGTGTTCTCTGAATTGCTGACATAAGGACGACCAGCATCTGCACGGACCATTTCATGAACTGAATGGAAGGTGACCACCATTCCTGTGACACTGTCCCCCTGGATGTATCCGATGCTGTGAACACCCCCATAATATTCTCTGGAGAGGTTGGGAGCTAGGTCGTCCTCCTTGTCAGTTACCTGGGGCCTTCTCCACAGATCCATGCATTTCTCTATGGTGTCTCTGCTGCCTCTGGAGGATTGTTTCCCCCTTGTGGTTACTGAGAATGCTGCTGTCACCAACATCTCATGAGGGTTTTTCTCCTAGCAATTTGTTTCAAGTCCTTTCTGTATAAATCCCAGATTAAGAGAGCTCAGGCATAAGGAAACTGTGATGTTCACTGTGGAAAGCATCAGGTAGCCCTACATGGGGCTGTATCACTTTATCATCTCACCAGGCTTCTATTAGTGTCTGGTCTCCACATAGTCTCTCAAGGTATTTTTCTCTCTTGCTGCTTCGGTTTGGGTTTTGTTTTGCTTTTTGTCTTCATGATGGCATGGGTAGCATCTTGTACATCCTACTTGCCTCTCTGTAACCACGCCCACATCCTGCCTGATCTTTCCAAGACAAGAAAGCAAGGCTTAATTTTGAAAAGCCTAACACGGGAGTCTCTAATCTTCAAAAAGAACCTCGTCTCTCTTTCTCATGAATGAACTGAAAATCTCTCATTCACCAAGCACACCCCAGTGTGTGATAAAAATACCACCCACTACCACCTTTGTCTTTCAGCACAGAGTCGAACCGGAATAGCTGCTCTACCTAGAGAGACGTTTGTTGAGCTGAATAGACTTTGGGACTGATTAATTTTGGTACAAGAGGTATTTTTTTGCAAGTACATTTAAATAATAAAGTTCATTTAATTTTTTAAAGAAACAGGTATATCACTTTTTTGTATTTACATATTTTTTTATAAAATTATTATTTATGTGTATGTGTGTTTTGCCTCCATGTATATATGTGGAACATGTATGCAGTATCCATGAAGACCAGAACAGCTCCTTGGACCCAGAGTTACTGTGACAAGCTGTGATATGGGTGCTGGGAATTAAGCCTGTGTCTCCTAAAAAGCTGCCTATATTCTAACTTCTGAGTCATATCTCCACCACCACAAATTATTTTAAATAATCATAAGGTTGAGGAAAGTTTGTGGATA
>NC_022030.1:63786456-63816865 GCF_000317375.1 Microtus ochrogaster
ATAAAGAATCTTAATAAAATCGTCATAAAGAACATAAGAGGACAAAAGTATACTTCAGCTACCAATAATTATCTCAAAACCAAAATAAACTACCTGTATACCATAGCTTTAAAATAACAAAACTTAGAAATACATTTTAGTGATGTAGATAAGATTTGTCCATAATGTACAATTTTAACTGCAAAATTTTGTTAACGACATGAAATAAAATCCAAATCTGTAAAATAGGGTACATCTTCCTGACTAAGAAGACAATATTAGATCGCTGGTGCCAAAATGAAGTTCAAGCCCTTTGTGATATCTGACCATATCAAGAACAGCAAGCATCTTCAATGCACCTTCTTATGTTCTGAGGACGATCATGTTGTCCTTCCTTTCCAAACTGCTGACACAGAATTACAATGTTCCATCCATGCCCATTTGAAAGGATGCTGAAGATCATGTTGTCCAAGGACAGTACAAAGGCCAGTAATGTGTAATTTACCATATAGAAAACGCAAAAGGCAAACTGACGACCACAACAAATAGTGAACATTGAAACAGCTACACAGAATTTTTAGCCACCAAAATTACAAAAACTTTAACATTTGGACAATGTCCGGAGTAAATGAGAGCATGGAAAAATGAGGCTCTCACATACAGCTGATCAAATGCTGAAGTTTGCTCTGGGTTTTGAAAGCAATTATCTTAATGCACTAAAATGTAGCAAGTGCACAGCTAGACCCATCCACTCTGCTCCTGGGTCTCTGTGCTGCTGAGATAATAGCAGGGTTAGGAAATGCTCTGTGCTTAAGAACGGACTAAGGAACCAGGCCATGGTGGCACAAGCCTTTAGTCCCAGCACTCAGGAGACAGAGGCAGGCGGATTTCTGAGTACAAGGGCAGCCTGGCTTACAGAGTGAGTTCCGAGGCTACCCAGAGAAACCCTGTATCAATAAAAGAAAACAGAAAGATAAGAAGGCATAAGGATGATTGGCCCCCTCTAGAATTAAATATCCATCAGTATTTGTGTGTTAGAAGGACATTTAAAACAACACACTTGTCATCTGAGGGTAGGGAAGAAGGTGGAGAGGAAAGAGTGTGGGTGGATTTGGTCAAAACACATTTTACAATTGTCTGAGAGTCTCTAATAGAAACTGCAGAGAGAACTTCTGAGAGAATAGGATACATCTAGTGTTGTGATGCTAATTACTTGCCAGACTGTGAAAGGGGATAATGAAGAACCTGCCTCCAGGGTGGCGCTGGATCTTATTTTAAGAAAAAAGTTCTGAGTGTTCATAACTACACATGCTATTTATGCAGAACACCCGTGAAAGTGAAGACACAAATCTCCTGGCAGCATTTTCAAGAATGAGGTAGAGGACAAGAAAGAACAAAACAAAGTTTCATTTCTTATTGTGCTTCTCACTCTATTTCCAAAAACAATTAATAAAAACAGCCTGGTGATGCTGAGAATGTCTGTGGGCCACACTCCTAACCGCAAGCAAGGTTTACAAGCCACACTACTGCACAAATCGTGTGACCAGTCAAAGACTGTGCTGAACAAACTGAAAATGTCAGGTGTGAGTGACAGTCCACAGCTCAGTAAGGGATAACTTCATCATCCAAAGCCAGGTCTCTCTTCATGTGCTGAGGGAGAAGAGAGACAACATACCTTAGAGAGTGGCTTTCCCTGGTGGCAGTTGATCCCGCCAACGAAAACAATATTGGGCATCACAGGTCTGGGGAAATCCAACACAAAGTCAGTGCGTAACAGCCAAATGGACACTTGACTGAAGAGGTCTTCCATGGTAACTGGGGTCTGGAGAACTTCAGAGGCAATTTCTATGGCAGTTTTGAACAAAATGGGGCAAAAAGCATGCTCCCCCATGTAGGTGAGGCGGTTCTGGACTCTCTCCATGAAAGTCATGGTGTCTGTGAGTTTCAAGAGACCTCTGGGAACATAAGAAGGAGGGCTGGGACACTGGGCACCCTCTTCAAGATAGTGACAAATTATTCCCCTGCTGAAGACCACCGACGGGAGCGACAAGTACTTGGCAACAGTCAAACCGCACACATGGAAAGGATCCAGAAACACAGCATCGAAAGAACTCTGCTTCAAGTACTCCACTAACTTCTTGTCTTTAAACAAATCCCTACAGTGTGAAACACACATATCAAAGAAATATTGGCCTGGACTCGTCAGAAAAAATGCCATTCCCTCTGGCTGAGCTTCCCATTGAGCATCAAGAAAAACCTTGAACTCGCGGTTAAAATCCTCTATGGTGTGAGAAATTGAGTACGTCTTCACAGTAATATTCAGTGATTTTCCCAGTTGCCAACTCACCTCTGGCATGACTACCACCACCTCATGCCCGTTGTGGATGAGCTTCTCCACAACCGACCGCATGGTGAACCAGTGGCTCCCATCCATGGGCACCACCAGCAGCCTGCCTGCCTGGGCAAAGCCAGAGGCCAGCAGCAGACACACACAGAGAGGAAGGGAGGCTGGGAAACCTACAGGAGCCATGGGAGAAGCACAGCCTGAGGCAATCCAGCTACTGAGAATCTGAGCTCTTCTGACAAAAGAGGAAGTGTGACTGAGTTAAATCTGCTCCTTCAATTGGGCGTGTACTTGCACCATGAAGAAACAACAATCCCTGACAATCATTTACTTGGACAACAGTAATAAATGATAAAATATTACAAGGCACTCCCGCATGTGTACCAGATAAGATATTTTTCTTCAACAGAATTAGGCAATTTGAATTTAGAAATAGATACGAAGAAATATCCTGACCCAAAGAATCCAAATGTTTTCACCTAAGGAAGCAAGTTTCAAACAATCTTGTATTTCTAGAACAGGTCTCAAAGCAAAACCAAACTGTGTTTCCAAGGGATTTGCTGCCTGCCTAGGGGGAGGGTGCTTAGCCTGGCCCTGCTCACAGACAGTGGTTAGAAACAACTCTGCCACATGAGCAATGCTGCTGTCTTGACGCATGTGCCACTTCCCAACACTGTGTTCTCTGAATTGCTGACATAAGGGTGAAAGATCTCTGCTCAGACCACTGCAGGGACTAAAAGGAAGGGAAGGTAACCACCATTCCTGTTAAAAGGTCCTAATTTCATGCATCCTACCCTGCAGACAACCTACAATATTCAATGGAGAGGCTGGGAGCTAGGTCGTGTTTCTAGTCAGTTACCCAGAGACCTTCTCCACAGATCCTGAAAGACCCTCGGTTTCAAGGGTGTTTACTTATACCCCAGACTCAATAAACCAGGCCAGCGGATGCAATCAGCAAGATTTTTTTGTTTACAAGCGCTTGTGGGTGCCCAGCTCCCGCTGAGGCGCCCCAAACAAGCTCTCCATCCCGCATTTATAGGATTTTACAGGTTACATAGTAGGGGAGCATAGCAACAGTAATTTCATTGGTTCCTTAAAATGGCGGGCTTAGGTCATATTGGGGACTGCCCCGTTTGTCTGTTCCCAAGTTCCCCGCAAAGCTAGATAAAGCATACTTCATCAAGTTGACAGTTGCTATAAGGTGCCCTAGGGGGCTTGGTCCGGTCAGCTAGTATCTTGACCAGATGCAAACCATAATATATCCTGCTGTGGCGCCAGCTGAGCCTTGGGACTTTCCATCTGCAGCTCAGTTAAGTTTAGCCAATTCTAGCAGGGCACATGGGTATGGGGTGGGGGAGGGGGTGTCTTTCATTTACTTTACAGCCTCCATTATCAGAGCTCATCAATTAAACCATTGTCTTTGTCCACTGTCTCCTGGTACCTCCAGATGTAAATTGGAGTCTTATGCCTCTCTTCTGGTGGCGCCAGTAGTCCATAACGGAGACAGTGTCTAACCCAAAGGTCACATATCTCTGTCTCCTAAAGGTTAACTCAGTTCACATCTGTTGTTTATCAGGGATGGCCATGACACCATTCTCAATTTGTAGGGGGAAGCTCTGGTCTTGCAAATAAAACTGCCAGTTGTAAAATGACCTAAGCTTCCCAAGCATCTGAGAAAATAGCTCACTGTGAACGAATGATCCTTGATCTGCTGAGAAAGCAGCTGATAGTCTGTTCTCATTTTCCTACACTTATAGCTTTATATTTCTTTATTTCTACATTCTTATTTTTGGAAGCTATATTTTTATTTTCTTATTCTTGGACTCTTCAATCCATGCATTTGTCTATGGTGTCACTGCTGCCTCTGGAGGATTGTTTTCCCCTTGTGGTTACTGAGAATGCTGCTGTCACCCACACCTCATGCTGGTTTTTATCCTAGAAATTGGTTTCAAGTCCTTTCTGTATACATCCAGGATTAAGAGAGCTCAGGCATAAGGAAACTGTGGTGTTCACTGTGGAGAAGCATCAGGCAGCCCTACACGGGCTGTATCACTTTATCTTCTCACCAGGCCTCGGTTAGTCTCTGGTCTCCACATAGACTCTCAAGGTATTTTTCCTTCTTGCTGCTTCGGTTTGGGTTTTGTTTTGCTTTTTGTCTTCATGATGGCATGGGTAGCATCTTGTAGATCCTACTTGCCTTTCTGTAACCACACCCACATCCTGCCTGATCTTTCCAAGACAAGAAAGCAAGGCTTAATTTTGAAAAGCCTAACACGGGAGTCTCTAATCTTCAAAAAGAACTTCGTCTCTCTTTCTCATGAATGAACTGAAAATCTCTCATTCACCAAGCACACCCCAGTGTGTGATAAAAATGCCACCCACTACCACCTTTGCCTTTCAGCACAGAGTCGAACCAGAATAGCTGCTCTACCTAGAGAAACGTTTGTTGAGCTGAATAGACTTTGGGTCTGATTAATTTTGGTACAAGAGGTATTTTTTTTGCAAGTACATTTAAATAATAAAGTTCATTTATTTTGAAAAAAAATTTATTTAACAAAAAATATAACTTTTTTGTATTTACATATTTTTTATAAAATTATTATTTATGTGTATGTGTGTTTTGCCTCCATGTATGTATGTGGAACATGTGTGCAGTATCCATGAAGACCAGAACAGCTCCCTGGACACAGAGTTAACATGACAAGCTGTGATGTGGGTGCTGGGAATTAAGCCTGGGTCTCCTAAAAAGCTGCCTATATTCTAACTACTGAGTCATATCTCCACCACCACAATTACTTTAAGTAATCATAAGGTTGAGGAAAGTTTGTGGATACTTTGCTCATTTTAATATTTAGCATATTTTAAATTATGATAAGTTTTTAAAATTTTATTGTTTAATGCAGTGCATATTTTACTTGATAAAGTACTATATTCATTATATATACATAAATTCATATGTATATCTTGATATTTTATCCTTTTATTGTTTTAAAGGTAAGGAACATTTTTTGAAACTATGAATATGCCAGTTAAGAATTAAAACACACAGGTCTACACTGTAAAACACACACAGAGAAAGAAACAAAGTGTTTGACCATAATTCACTTGAATCCTATTTTAAACAGCTTCGAGCAGCAGCACTTTCCAGGCTTATCATATAGGCTGTCTTAGGATTTATGCCGGTGTGATAGAAGACCATGATCAAAGCATCCTGGAGAAGAAAGGGTTTATTTCAGCTTTTCATTCCCAGGCCACACTACCTCACTGAGGGAAGGCAGGGTAGGACTCCAGGCAGGAACCTAGGGACAGGAACTGAAGCAAAAGCCCTGTATGAATGCTGTTTACTGCCTTGATTCTCTTGACTTGCTCAGCCTACTTTCTGATGCAATTCAGAACTACCTGACTAGGGCTGGCACAGCCTCCATGGCCTGGGTCTTCCCACATCAATCACAAATTAAGAAAATGCACCACGGGTTTGTCAACAGCAAACTTAGGAAAGTAGCTATTCAATTGTGATTCCCTAATCCCAGATAACATGTGGTAGCAAGTAGACACAACTAAACAGCAGAAAGATCCATGCCAATAAAAGAAAATAAATGGTATAATAATGGTGGAATCTTTGCAAGTTTTCTGTGTACATGAGAAATCTTCTAAAATAATGAAGTATCTAAATAATATGGCCATATAAAACATAAAATGACAAAAGTAAACTCAACTATCAATAATTACCTCAAAACCAAAATAAACTACCTGTATACCATAGCTTTAAAATAACAAAACGTAGAAATACATTTTAGTGCTAGAGATAAAATTTGTCCATAATGTACAATTTTAAGTACAAAATTTTGTTAATGGAATAAAATGAAATCTAAATCTGTAAAATACAGTGCATCTACCTGACTAAGAAGACAATATTAGATCACTGATGTCAAAATGAAGTTCAATCCCTTTGTGACTGCTGACCATATCAAGAACCCCAAACATCTTCAATGTACCTTCTCACATTCAGAGGAAGATCATGTCGTCCCCCCTTTCCAAAGAGCTGAGACAGAAGTACAATGTTCCATCTATGCCCATTCGAAAGGATGATGAAGTTCACTTTGTCCTACAGCGCTACAAAGGCCAGCAGATTGGCAAAGTGGTCCAAGTGTCCAGGAAGAATTATGTCACCTACATTGAACGGGTGCAGCTAGGAAAGGCTAATGGCACAACTGTCCGTGTGGACATCCACCCCAGCAAGGTGTGTACCACCAGGCTAAAGCTCGACAAAGACCACAAAAAAAGATCATGAAAAGGGAAGTCAAGTCTCGACTAGTAGGAATGAAGACGGGCAAATACACGGAAGAAACGATTGAGAAGATGCAGGAGTAGGGGCGGCTCAGACAGTTTTCATTAAAGACTGCATAACAAAAAAAAGACAATATCAAAATATGCCAGTATTTCTCCACTTAATGAAAAGATTCAATGCAATATGCACACAGCCCAAATGTCTGTTTGATTTGTAGAGCTCAACAATAGCAGTTTTCAAGGGTTTATTTTAATTTGAGTACCATGTGACTGTATGGGTGTGTGCAGGTGTATGAAGGTGCCCAGAGGGCAACATCAGGAGTTGGGTTCCTGGAGCAAAAGCTCGAGGTGGTTGTGAGCAGCCTGGCATGGCTGCTGGGAACCAACCCTGGGTCCTCTGCCAAAGCAGCACCAGCTCCCACTGCTGAGCTGTCTCTCCAGCCTCAGCAACACAATTTTTAAGTTTTAAGGGAGAATATATTAAGGGAATCCCCAACACAATTTGGAAATTAGTTAGCGTGGGATCTATACTGAAACCTGCCCCAGACGCAATCAATGGAAACGCAGGGTTGTCTGTGAGTGTGGCAAACCTGAAAGGCTGGAAGCAGGCAGAAGCAATCATGGAAAAGTAAGACCTAACAGAGACGTGTTGAATGACCGTCAATGAAGTGTGAAGTCCTTCCTCAAATAGAGTTAGTAAATAGCAGTTGTCATTCAATAGCAACTAAATTTACACACCTATACCAAGTTGTCAGAAAAATATTGTCAGCCTTAGAGGAATTAAAAATGCCCATATATGAGGTCCAGTAACATTATGATATTTTAGTCTTCAAATCAGCCATACATGTTAAAATTTAGATAGTTTTTTTAAGAAAGAGTTACCATTTAAAGTGAAAGAAAAAGTTAACTGACACAAAATATAAACCATGTCAACAAAAGATGAATAACCATAGAGCCTGAGCGATGGCTCAGTGGTTAGGATAACTGGCTGCTTTTCCAGAGGATCCCAATGCAATTCACAGAACCCACAGGGCTGCTCAAAGCCATAAGTAACTCCAGTTTCAGGTATCCAGTGCCCTCTTCTGCTTCCTATGGGTACTGCATGAATGAGAAGCCCAAACATAAAGGCAAAACACTTTACACATAAAATTTAAAAAAACTTGAAATTAGACAGCTAAGTAAAAAAGTGCAGCACATATTTGAATGACAAAGTGTTAATATATCTGAACTCTAGAGGCTGGTAGCAATTAGAAAAAGGGTAAAAGGATAGCAATGTGTGATTTAACATAGAGAAAATGCAAATGGCCCAAGTGACTACCAGAACAGATAGTGAACATTGAAATACCTACACAGAACTGTTAATCACTATAATTAAGAAAACGTTATCAATTGGACAAGATCCGGAGAAGAAGAAAGCATGGAAAATTAAATCAAATGCAGTTGATCAAATGGTGAAGTTTGCTCTGGGTTTTGAAAGCAATTATCTAAATGCACTAAAATGTAGCGAGTGCACAGCTAGACCCAGCCACTCTGCTCATGGGTCTCTGTGCTGCTGAGATAATAGCAGGGTTAGGAAATGCTCTGTGCTTAAGAACGGACTAAGGAACCAGGCCATGGTGGCACAAGCCTTTAGTCCCAGCACTCAGGAGACAGAGGCAGGCGGATTTCTGAGTACAAGGGCAGCCTGGCTTACAGAGTGAGTTCCAGGGCTACCCAGAGAAACCCTGTATCAAAAAAAAAGAAAAAGAAAAAGAAGAAGAAAACAGAAAGAAAGGAAGCACTAACGATGATTGGCCCCATCTGGAATTAAATATCCATCAGTATTTGTGTGTTAGAAGGACATTTAAAACAACACACTTGTCATCTGAGGGTAGGGAAGAAGGTGGAGAGGAAAGAGTGTGGGTGGATTTGGTCAAAACACATTTTACAATTGTCTGAGAGTCTCTAATAGAAACTGCAGAGAGAACTTCTGAGAGAATAGGATACATCTAGTGTTGTGATGCTAATTACTAGCCGGAAGGTGAAAAGGGATAATGAAGAACCTGCATGCAGGATGGAGCTGGATCTTATTTTAAGAAAATCGTGATGAGTGTTCATATCTACACATGCTCTTTCTGCATTAACCCCGTGAAACCGAACACGAAGTACCCTCACAGCATTTTCAGGAATGAGGTAGAGGACGAGAATGAATAAGACGAAGCTTCATTTCTTACTACGCTTCTCACTCTATTTCCAAAAACAATTAATAAAGGCAGCCTGGAGACGCTGAGAATGTCTGTTGCCACACGCCTAACCGCAAGCAAGGTTTACAAGCCACACTACTGCACAAATCGTGTGACCAGTCAAAGACTGTGCTGAACAAACTGGGATGACAGGTGTAGAACTCTAGTGACAAGTGTAGAACTGAAAGAAAACTGAAAATGACCGGTGTGAGTGACAGCCCACCACTCAATAAGGGATAACTTTAGCGTCCAAAGCCAAGTCTCTCTTCAAATGCTGAAGGAAAGGAGAGACAACATACCTTAGAGAGTGTCTTTCCCTGGTGGCAGTTGATCCCACCAATGAAGAAAATGTTGGGCATCAGAGGTCTGGGGACCTCCAACATAAAGTCCGTGCGTAACAGCCAAATGGACACTTGACTGAAGAGGTCGGTCGCAGTCACTGGGGTCTGGAGAACTTCCGAAGCAATATCTGTAGCAGTTTTGAATAAACTGGGGCAAAATACACGCTCCCCCATGTAGGCTAGGTGGTTCCGGACTCTCTCCATGAAATTCATGTTGCCTGTGAGTTTCAAGAGACCTCTGGGAACATAAGAAGGAGGACTGGGGCACTGGGCACCCTCTTCAAGATAGTGACAAAATACTCCTCTGCCAAAAATGACGGATGGGAGCGACAAGTACTTGGCAATAGTCAAGCCGCACACATCGAAAGGATCCAGAAACACAGCATCGAAAGAACTCTGCTTCAAGTACTCCACTAACTTCTTGTCGTTAAACAAATCCCTACAGTGTGAAAACACTAAATCAAAGAAACCTTTGGATGGACCTGATAGCAGAAGAGTCATTCCCTCTGGCTGATCTTTCATTTGAGCATCAAGAAAAACCTTGAACTCCCGGTTTAAATCTTCCAGAGTGTGAGAAATTGAGTACGTCTTCACAGTAATATTCAGTGATTTTCCCAGTTGCCAACTCACCTCTGGCACGACTACCACCACCTCATGCCCTCTGTGGATGAGCTTCTCCACAACCGACTGCATGGTGAACCAGTGGCTCCCGTCCATGGGTACCACCAGCAGCCTGCCTGCCTGGGCAAAGCCAGAGGCCAGCAGCAAACACACACACAGAGGAAGGGAGGCTGGGAAACCTACAGGAGCCATGGGAGAAGCTCAGCCTAAGGCAATCCAGCTGCTGAGAATCTGAGCTCTTTGGAGAAAGGAGGAAGTGTGACTGAGTTAAATCTGCTCCCTCAGGAGGGCGTGTACTTGCACCATAAAGAAACAACAATCCCTGACAATGATTTGCTTGAACAGCAGTAATAAATGATAAAATATTACAAGGCACTCTCACTTGTGTTACAGATAAGATGTTTATCTTGGGCAGAGTCAGGTAATGTGAGTTTAGAAATATTTACGAAGAAATATACCTGACCCTAAGGAGTTCAAATGTTTTCACCAAAGGAAGCAAGTTTCAAAGAATCTTGTATTTCTAGAACAGGTCTCAAAGCAAAACCAAACTGTGTTTGTTTTCAAGGGATTTTCTGCCTGCCGCTGGTTCCTTAGCCTGGTCCCTCCTCACAGACAGTGGTTAGAAACAACTTTGCCAGAATAGCAATGCTGCTGTCTTGGCACATGTGCAGTAGAATTCTTGTTCAACTTCCCAACACTGTGTTCTCTAAATATGACATAAAGGTGACTAGCATCTGCACAGACCACTCCAGAGATTAAAGGAAGGTGAGCACCATTCCTGTTACAATGTTCCCCTTGATGCATCCGATGCTATAGACTGCCCATATTCTATGGAGAGGCTGAGAACTAAGGCAAGCCTCTAGTCAGTTACCCAGGGACCTTCTCCACAGATCCATGCATTTGTCTCTCATGTCACTGCTTCATCTGGGGGTTTGCTTCCCCCTTGTGGTTACAGAAATGCTGCTGTCACCCACACCTCATGTGGGTTTTCCTTGTAGGAATTGGTTTCAAGTTCTTTCCCTGTACATCTGGGATTGACACAGCTCGCTATAAGGAAATTGTGGTGTTCACTGTTGAGAAGCATCAGGCAGCTCTACATGGGGCTGTTGTTATGATCTGCTGACCTGGTCTGTCACCTGGATATCTTGTCCCTTTAAGAGACAAGCCCTGCCCACCTTCATCCTTCCCTCTGCTGAAACAAGTGTTTCTCCCACCTCTTCCAGACTGTGCTTCTCATTTTGTCTCTCTCCTGAAGAGGTAACTTCTGCTCTCTCTCTCTCTCTCTCTCTCTCTCTCTCTCTCTCTCTCTCTCTCTCCCTCTCTCTCTCTCCCCCCCGTCACTTCTATCTCTCTGCTTCTCCCTCTTTTCTTTCCTTCTCCCCCCCCCCTTTTCCCTCCATAACCCATCAAATAAACTCTATACCCAAACTCTCTCTGCATGATGTATCTGTCTGTTTCTCACCTATGGCAGTCTCTCACCTGCCAAGATGACACACCAAGGCCTCAGTTGACTCGCCCAGTTCAGGTGACCCATTGCTGCCCCTCACGGGACCAAGCTACCTCTCGTGGGACCGGCCTTCTCCCCATCCTTATATCTTTAAAAAAGAATAAGATTGGTGTCTTGACTTAGCCAGGCTTTCTCCACGTTCCCTCCCGCCCACGGTCAGGCTGGCTGAGGACATGTGGGGACCCTGGACTCTGACCACTTTCCAGTGCTGCAAATGGGAAGGTTCCCATTAGCTTCTTTCCAGTTGCTACCAGCAAACCCGACTGCCGGTGTCCTGCCTCCAGCACATCCTTTCCCTGGGCAGCCCCTCCTCCACACACCTGGAAACGCTTTTTCTCTTGCTCCTATTCCTTGTATTCTTTCTCTGCCACTGCTGCCGTTGGTCCCTCAAACTGGCAGTTTTAGTCGGATCCATAAGGCAGGTTTTTCCAGTTCTAGCCCTTGTTCCCTACCAAGGCTGGTGGCGCTGCTGCTCAGCATTGCTGCTTAAGGTGCTGAGCGATTTTCCTCTCTACTTCATGTATGAAAGAATATGTGAATGGTGTGGCCACATGGATATAATTCAAATGTATGTTCTACATGGTCTCTATGTCTCTCTTTTTTATTATATTTAAAACTCCTGTGGCTCTAAAAACATGGTTTTTCCATACAACATGGGACTGCCGCCATTTTGACTAAGGTCAGGTGACCTCATCACCATTGTCACTAAAGGTCAGGTGATCTCACTGTCATATTAAATAAGGGCAGGTCAATTGACCAAGTCCCACCATCTTTACTGAGGTATTCCTTGCCTAGTCTTGAGGTTTACTTATGTTTTTGTCTCTGAATTCCTCTTACTCTTCTCCCTCCTCTCTGTCTCTCTGCCCTTCTCCTGAAGAGGCAACTTCTGCCTCTCTGCCTTCTCCCCCTTTACTCCCCCCCCCCCCCCCCTTTCCCCCCCCCCCCCCCACTTTATCGCTGTCATTTCCTGCTCTGTCTTGTAAGCTGGACTTCAGTTCCCTGCTTGGCAGCCTAAAGGGCATTCCGCTCGCCGGAGCTCCCCTCTCCCACTCCCTGTGCTGCCTCCCACTGCAGCAGCAGAATCTCTCTCTTCCATTCACGGAGCCCTCTTTCTACCAATGCTGCGCTGTGGGCAAAAATCCTAAATCTGGGCCTTCTAGCAGCCTACTTCCCGACTTTCCATCAGTCCGCTGGGACAAGGGGGAAACTGTTCCATTTTTGGCCTGGTGCCTCTCATACAACCACGCTTTCTTGTGTTCTCCCCAGCATTGCACTCACTGAGTGCTACATTCGCTTATGGGGTCTGGGGTCCCTCAGATACTGCTCCCTTTTTGAGCCAGTGCCTCTCACATGACTGTCCTTTCTCAAGTGCTCCCTTAGCACTGCACTCACTGAGCCATGCATTCATTTTTGGGGCCTGGGCCCCTCGACTATTTTTTCTGCCTCATTGCTTCCCATAGCAAATGATGCTTTTGGTCATGGTCTTTCATCACAGTAGCATAAACCCTAAAACAGCCTATAACACAAGCCTTGAATGTGCTGCTGCTATAAGCTGTTTAAAATAGGATTCAAGGGCTGAAGAGAGATGGCTCAGGGGTTAAGAGCACTACCTGCTTTTCTAGAGGACCCGGTTCAATTCCCAGCACCCACATGGTAGCTCACAACTGTCTGTAACTCCAATTCCAGGACAGCCAACACCCATGGCAAAACATCAATGCAGATTAAATAAAATTTTTAAAAATAAAATAAAATAGAACTCAAATGAATTATGGTCAAGTGCTCTGTTTCTTTTTCTGTGTGTGTTTTATAATATAGTCCTGTGTGTTTTATTTCCTAATTGTCTTATTCAGAGTTTCAAAAGATGTTGCTTATTCTTAAAACAATATTTTAAAAATAAATGAACCTTATTATTTAAATGTACTTGCAAATAAATAAAAAGTTCTTATACTCCAGGCAGGAACCCAGGGGCAGGAACTGAACCAGAAGCCCTGTATGAATGCTGTTTACTGCCTTGTTCCTCATGACTTGCTCAGTCTACTAGAACAGCTACACAGAATTTTTCATCACCAAAATTAAGAAGACTTTAACATTTGGACAATGTCCGAGTAGAAGAGGGCATGGAAAAATGAGAACTCTCACAAACATCTGACCAAATCCTGAAGTTTGCTCTGAGTTTTGAAAGCCATTATCTAAATGCACTAAAATGTAGCGAGTGCACAGCTAGACCCAGCCACTCTGCTCCTGGGTCTCTGTGCTGCTGAGATAATAGCAGGGTTAGGAAATGCTCTGTGCTTAAGAACAGACTAAGGAACCAGGCCATGCTGGCACAAGCCTTTAGTCCCAGCATTCGGAAGGCAGAGGCAGGCAAGGGCAGCTTGGCTTACAGAGTGAGTTTCAGGGCTACACAGAGAAACCCTGTATCAAAAAAAAAAAAAAAAAGAAAAAGAAGAAGAAAACAGAAAGAAAGGAAGCACTAAGGATGATTGGCCCCATCTGGAATTAAATATCCATCAGTATTTGTGTGTTAGAAAGACATTTAAAACAACACACTTGTCATCCGAGGGTAGGGAAGAAGGTGGAGAGGAAAGAGTGTGGGTGGATTTGGTCAAAACACATTTTACACATGTCTGAGAGTCTCAAATAGAAACTGCAGAGAGAACTTCTGAGAGAATAGGATACATCTAGTGTTGTGATGCTAACTACTGGCCGGAAGGTGAAAAGGGACAGTGAACCCATGCGTGTTGGCTGGCACTGGGTCTTATTTTTTTTTTTTAAAAAAAATAGTTCTTAGTGTTTATGCTATTTATGTAGTAACCCTGAAAAACTGAGGACACGAATTTCCTGGCAGCATTTTCAAGAAAATGGTAGAGGATGAGAATGAATGAAAGGAAGCTTCATTTCTTACTGTGCTTCTCCCTCTATTGCCAAAAACAATAGTAAACGCAGCCTGGTGATGCTGAGAATGTCCGTGGGCCACACACCTATCAGCAAGCAAGGTTTACAAGCCGCACTACTGCACAACTCGTGTGACTCGTCAAAGACTGAGTTGAACAAACCAAAATGACAAGGTAAGAACTGAGATGAAAATGTAGAACTAAAAGAAAACCAGAAACGACAGGTGTGAGTGACAGCCTACAGCTCAGTAAGGGATAACTTTATCATCCAAAGCCAGGTCTCTCTTCATGTGCTGAAGGAGAGACAACATGCCTTAGAGAGTGCCTTTCCCTGGTGGCAGCTGATCCCACCAACCAAGACCATGTTGGGCATAATAGGTCTCGGGAAATCCAACACAAAATCTCTGTGGAACAACCAAATGGACACTGGGTTGAAAAGGGCATTCATGGTCACTGGGGTCTGGAGAACTTCAGAGGCAATTTCCGTAGCAGTTTTGAAAAAAATAGGGACAAAATGCATGTCCCCCCATGTAGTAGAGTTGGTCCTGCACTCACTACATAAAATTCATGTTGCCTGTGAGTTTCAAGAGACCTCTGGGAACATAAGAAGGAGAGCTGGGGCACTGAGCACCATCGTCAAGATAATAACAAAATATTCCCCTGCCAAAGACCACAGGCGGGAGCGACAAGTACTTGGCAATAGTCAAGCCGCACACATCAAAAGCATCCAGAAACACAGCATCGAAAGAACTCTGCATCAAGTACACCACTAACTTCTTGTCGTTAAACAAATCCCTACAGTGTGAAAACAGTAATTCAAAGAAATATGTGCCTGGATTCTTTAGCAGAGAAAACATTCCTACTTCTTGAGTTTTCCATTGATTGTGAGCAAAAAACTTGAAGTAGTGGCTCAGTTCTTGGTGACTGGGGAACACTCAGGTGAACATCTTTGAAGATTAAAAATAGCTAGGGTGCCACACCTTTATTTACAGTCATTGTACTGGGGAGGGCCAGAGCCAGGAGGATCTCTGTGATTTCAAGTCTAGCACGGTGAACATAGTAAGTCCCAGGACAGCTGAAGCTACATAATAGACCCTATATCAAAACAAAGCGAAATGGCTAGGGTGATATCTGTATGATTATTGCTATAGGAAGACTTGGGCCCTGCCCCCCCATTTAGAAAAATCGACCTTAACAATTGAAGACAAGCCCAAGAAGCATGAGTGGTTCACAGAACTTAATGAAATTTGCCATGCCATGGCAACTGTAGTTCTGAGAGAGGGACGTCGGTATTAACACACAGCACAACTTCAGGTTCTGCAGAGAAGCCTTTATTTCACTTTCTCACAGGGTATATATAGCCCTCAGCAGGGGAGGCCAAGTCAGCAAAAACAAGAAGCTCATCACTGTAGGGGTAAACATCTCTAGAAACATTACTGAAAACAACAGATTGTTTTGTTCTTGTTTTTACTCTTGTTTTCAGAACAACCAACCACAAGAGTGCAAAACAGATCAAGTGGGGGTGCGAAGACCTGTCCTCTAGGGACCCAACAAAATTCAAACAAAAAAGAAAAGGACAATTGTCTTACTCAGGTCCGGTCACTCAATCCCTTCTCCCAAATCAGGACAATGCTGATAAAGAGATCATTTACCCTGAGCAAGGACTTGCTGGCAGAGAAGTGAGCTGGCACTCGTAATACAAAGTCTTTAGAGTTCCCAGAGTTCCTAGGAGGATTGCCTCAGTGACATCACTGGGGACAGGGGGGTCACTAGGAGAAAGGACATGGTCATGCCACATGGAGTGAAATCAAATGAAAGAAAGGAAGTCAAAGTCTTAGTGACCTGTACACAGGTCATCACGGCACTATTGAACTTGTCCAGAGATAACAGCTAAATCCTAGCCCATCTACAAAACCAGCCTAGTCACCCTCCTAGGCATAGGAAGACATTCGAGTCAGCGTCACTTATTATACTTCTGTGTTTCTACCCCTTCTCAGAGTGTAGTCTAACTTCCCTACATAGACAAGGGGATGGCTCAAGATCTAGTTTAGAAGAGTGTGGGGGATGGCTGTGATCATTCTTCCTGGCTGTCAACTTGGTCAGATCTCAAACCATCCAAGAACAAAGCTGCAGGCAACACTAGTAAGAGTTTCTCTTCAAAGGGGTATTTGGAATGAGAAGATGCAGCTTAAAGGTTGTGGCACCTTCTAGTGGAAGTCAATCAGGAGCTCTCTTCGGTCAAAACGACCTACCAGTTGGCCCTGCACAGGCAGAGAGACTCACACCTCTGCATACTTCACGGGAGCATAGTAGATAGACCTCAGGAACTCAAAGGCACTCAGCTCAGGCAAAAGTCTATGCCACATCTCCCACTTGGCATAGACAATGTTCCCCCATTATATATTTATAAGAAGGTAGCCTCTGACCCCACATTATTGAGTAGCAACTCTGCTGAACTCTTGAACTGAGCCTTCAGCCCTGCCCAAGATCTTAAAGAATGGACTCAACTGGCCAGGGAGTAGATCTTCAGAACAGATTAAACAGAGCTGTCACAATGCCCAGGCAGCAGTTCCGCACGGTAGCACCCCCTCCCAACCAGCATCTCATCCAGCTGCAAAGCCTGCCAACCGCCCCACCCAACATCAGCATGGAGGCAGCATGCATCTTAGTCAACTAGAAAGCTCATAAAAGTCCTTCTTGCTCAGGGAATACACTGGTCCTTCCAGAGTTACGGGCTAGAATGTATAGCAAAGACCTGTTGCTACCAAAGGACATGTGTCAAGACAAGTTCACATCAGAAGGTTTTTTTTTTTTTCAGGACAAGGATATTAACATTATAAAGAACCAAGGACCTGTGACATGTTGAGAGAAACTCAGAAAACTGCAATGGGGCACCAGAGAACTAGAGATCCATAAAATGACTGATAAAGAATTTAGAATAAAAGTCATAAAAATGTTCAATAAACTATCAGAATATAAGAAACAAAATTTAATGACAGTAGGCAAGAACCAGAAGGTGACAGACAGACAATAGGAAGTATAGACGGAGGCCTACACTTTCCTAGCTACCCAGACCCAAAATAATCCCACAGAAACTGTTTTAATTGCAATACTGTTTGGTCAATAGCTTAAGCATACTTCTAGCTAGTTCTTACATCTTAAAATAATCCATTTCTATTAATTTGTATTTTACCTTGAGGATCATGGTTTACTGGTACAGGTGCATGAGCGTCTTTCTCCTCAGGCGGCAACATGCTGTCTCCTTGACTCACCTACTCTCTCCTCCTCTATCTGCTTGGAATTTCCACCTTGCCATATTCTGCACTGCAATAGGCCCAAAGTGGCTTTTTCAAATTAACCAATGGTATTCACAGCATCCAGAGGAAAACCCCACATCACCTCCACTTCTCTGTCTAAATAAAAAAGATTTTAATTTTTACATAATAAAATTACATATAATAAAACAGGTATCAAGAAAGAATTATAGTTACAATACTTATATACATTTATCTTTTATTATAACTAAGGAAAACTGTATCTATTCTTTAATTCCATCAAAGACTCCAGAAGGATATAATATTACCTAAGTAAACAGGAAGTGTATTGTAGGCAACTTTTAAAACTCTAGAATTGGCAGAGACATCTCGCTGCCTGGAAAGTCACCCAAAGTCTTGAAGAGCTCTAAAATGGTAACCAAATTGGTTGCAGTGGCTCTGGATGCTGGTTCCACCTCTCCCCACTTTTAAAATGGTGGAAGCACCACCAGTGCCAACTCTGGGGCCACCAGGTAGGAACCTCGCTCAGCACTCCAACCCCGAGAATAAGTGTGCAGCACATAAACACTTTTTATCTGAGTAACAGCCAAATCGGCTTTGGGCGCCAATCTGTAGGAGGAGGGCCCACTTTCACAGTTTGTATTTGTACTGAAAATCAAGATCAAGCGAGCTTTTGCCCTTCTGCTCCACGGGAGGTTTCTGTCCTCCCTGAGCTCGCCTTAGGACACCTGCATTACCATTTGACAGGTGTACCGCCCCAGTCAAACTCCCTACCTGGCACTGTCCCCAGAACAGGTCATGCCTGCCTACACAAGGACAGGTGCTTGGCACCAGAAGTAAGAGCCCCTCGGGGCTCACCTCTCCACCTCACTGGGTCAATGAAAAAATGATTAGATCGTAGTTTCTGGAAAGGGTATCTTTGTAGCTTTGGAGCCTGTCCTGGAACTAGCTCTCATAGACCAGGCTGGCCTTGAACTCACAGAGAACCACCTGCCTCTGCTTCCTAAGTGCTGGGATTAAAGAAATGTACCACCACTGCCTGGATAGCTCAGTTGGTAGAGCATGAGACTCTTAATCTCAGGGTTGTGGGTTCAAGCCCCACATTGGACACCAATCTGTAGCAGCAGGCTGCTTGTTTGTCCTGGCCACCCAACTAGATTAGCCACACAGAAATTGTATTTATTAAGACACTGCTTGGCCCATTAGCTCTACCTTCTTATTGGCTAACTCATATTAATTTAACCCATTTTTATTAATCTGTGTATCACCACATGGTTGTGGCTTACCGGGTAAAAATCCCAATATCTGTCTCATGGACCTCCATGGCTTCTTCCTAACTCAGCCTCCTTTCTCCCAGCATGCCATTTAGTTTTCCCCGCCTACCTAAGTTCTTCCCTATCAACAGGCCAAGGCAGTTTCTTTATTCATTAACCAATAAAAGCAACACATGGACAGAAGGACCCCCCACACCATTTGGGCACCCATCTTCAGCCTACAGGCCTATACTATCTGACAGACTTTTATATGTAGCAGGAAATTTCAAAGACAGTTCCACCTATATTGACAGTTTATCAGTCACTTTCTTCAGTGTTTTACAGAATGTTTGGCAGACTTTTTCATGACGCAGGAACTTTGAAGGACTATCTCACCAGTGGCTCCCATCCATGGGCACCACCTGCAGACTGCCTGCCTGGGCAAAGCGAGAGGCAAGCAGCAGACACACACACACACACACACACACACACACACACACACACACACACACAGAGGGAGGGAGGCTGGGAAACCTGCAGGAGCCATGGGAAAAGCTAAGCCTGAGGCAATCCAGCTGCTGACACTCTCTGCTCTTCTATTTTTTTTAATTTATTTTTTTTAATTTTCGAGACAGGGTTTCTCCGTAGCTTTTGGTGCCTGTCCTGGAACTAGCTCTCCTAGACCAAGCTGGCCTTGAACTCACAGAGATCCCCCTGCCTCTGCCTCCCCAGTGCTGGGATTAAAGGCGTGTGCCACCACCATCCGGCTCTCTTCTCTTCTAATAGAGATGGTTGAATGGAGGCAGAAGATCTCCTTCACTGGTATAATTTCTTGTCTTCCCCTGGGTAAACACAGGCCTGACATTTCTGCATGGTTTCTACATCTGAACATAGTTCAGATTACAAGCATAAGATCATTTACTGCAAATGTGCCTCTCCCTCGCTGCATCCACCATTCATACAGCACAGCACAGCACAACACATAGGAGTGACTGTCCCAGGCCTATGATGTCAATAAGAAAATAAGAAACCAGAGAAACTCATGAAGGTTCCCTAATCTTCCAAGACCCTTTCCAGAAAGCTGACTTTAGGAAGCAAAGTGGGAATTGCTTGTCTTTTCCACCTGGAATAGGACAGAAACAAAGAGGCAGAGACCATAGAGAACAGCCTATATGTCTCAGTGGTACCTCACTATGCCTGCCACATATGCCAACTCCATAGGTTATCCCTAATGTTGATTCACTTGGTTTCTCTATCAGGAGAGGAGGTTCAAAGCTACCTTGAGTCCTTAGACTGTTGTTTGCAGTCCTATTTCTGAGAGCACCCCACTAAGCTCTCCCAAAGACGAAAAATGCCACCTCAGCCAATTCTAGAAAAATGTTGGGGTGAGTAATGCATGGCTTGAGAAGTCTAAACATCTTCATTACTCCATGCAAGGTGACCCAGCAACCTGGTCTGGGCAGATATGTGTGGACATCAGATAAGCAAAGTTTTGCCCTTTAATAAGGAAAATAGAAGTTGAACTCTGGAAAAATATTAAAACAGTAGGCTGTGGGCTAGAATGATGACTCGTAGTTGGAAGCACTGGCTGCTCTTTCAGAGGTGCAGGGTTCAGTTCTCAGCATCCATGTGGTAGCGCACACCTGTCTGTAACTCCCATTCCAGGGCTTCTCACACCCTCATATAGATATACATGCAGGCAAAGCACCAATGAGGATAAAATAAAAATAAATAACTAAAAATATACCACACCCTGGCTGTCATACTAAGAGACTACCACCTCTATTGCACCTGTCAGAAACCAAGCAACAGCTATGATAACCTAGAAAAGAGATGGCCAGTAACTCAATCTAGGTATAAGGCCTCCCTCCTTCTCAGGTTCCAGAACTGGGGAAGTGAGAACTACTTGTCCGGGGAAGTAAAAAAGAAAAAAAAAATTCCTCTTAACTTGAAAAGTTATACAACAGCTCTACCCTGACAGTTAAATTTCCAACTCTGCATACTTTAAAGAAGAAGCCAATCTTGATATATTTGGAGGGGGGGTCAGATAAATACTCAGTTTAGGCAGAATTACACCTATAATCTGTCTTGCCTACAAAATACAGTAGAAAAAGGAGACACAAACCTTGTGGGAGTAACCAACCGATGTCTGATTTGAATTAAGGCCCACTCCATGAGATGGATACTGCCTGGTCAGTCTTCCTCATTAACGTACGTAGATCATGAACACAGACAAGTTCACCAGAACCTCCATACGTGGGCTGCCCATGCAAGCTTAAGCATTACCAGAGCATAAAATTCATTTTTCATTCATTTCCATGAGATGGAATCCATTCTTCATACTGCTTAGGTGTCCAGAAGTTCAGACAGTTAGGGTAAAACCAAGTATTCCTGTTCTTAGTTGGGAGGAAGTAACAATGAAATGACTCATAATGACATTCTGCTGTACACGTGGATCAGTAGCTTAGTCACCATCAGAGAAGATTCCTCGTGTAACAGATGAGCGAAAACAGAGCCCCACAGCACGACACTACACAGAGAGACCTTGGAACACACAGCTCTCAGTGAGATGTCTCCATCCAGTCCCTCCAGTCAGAGCTCAGGGAACCTCATGGAAGAGAGGCAGAAGGAGTTGGGGAGAAAGAAGGATGGAGGACCCCCAGAGAACACGGCCTGCTAAATCACTCAGCAAAGCTCTATGAACTGACGAGGCTGAAGCAGTCTGCACAGGGCCTGCATGGATCTGCCACAGATCCTCTGAACAGACACCATAGCTTCCTCTCTAATCATTTGTATATTTATTTATTTATTTATTTATTTATTTATTTATTTATTCATTCATTCATTTAGGTTTTTCAAGTAGAGTTTCTCTGTGTAACAATACTAGATGTCCTAGAACTAGTTCTGGAAGGCCTGACTGGCCTCGAACCCACATGTGTCTTCATTACTTACTGGTTTTGTTTATCCTAAGGAAAATTTTCTTTGTTCATATCCTTTCTAATTTCATGACCTTGCTATGCACACAGAGAACACCATACATACAGAGTTAAAATTAGTTTGTAACTATGAATGTATATGCTATATCCTCATATACATAGTCATATCAATAGGGCACCAATATAGATTTGTTGCCGAATTAGTGAGTTAGAACAAAATAATTCTCTAACCCAGGAAGAGTATATAATGCAGTGAGGTAAATGATAAATCACAGCTCAGTAAAGAATTTTTCTTTTCTTGGCCAAACCAAAGGCTCTCTTCATGTGCTAAAGGAGAGATATCATACCTTGGAAAGTGACTTTCCTTGGTGGCAGTTGATCCCACCAATGTAGACCATGTTGGGCATCACAGGTGCAGGGAACTCAAACACAAAGTCAGTGCGTAACAGCCAAATGGACACTTGGCTGAAGAGGTCTTCCATAGTCACTGGGGTCTGGAGAACTTCAGAGGCAATATCTGTAGCAGTTTTGAAAAAGTGGGGGCAAAATGCACGCCCCTCCATATAGGTGATGTGGTTCCACACTCTCTCCATAAAAGTCATGGTGTCTGTAAATTTCGAGAGAAGTCTGGGAACATAAGAGAGGGGTCTGGGGCACTGAGTGCCCTCTTCAAGATAGTGGCAAAATATACTTCTTGCAAAGACCACGGACGGGACTGACAAGTACTTGGCAACAGTCAAGCCGCACACATCGAAAGGATCCAGAAACACAGCATCGAAAGAACTCTGCTTCAAGTACTCCACTAACTTCTTGTCGTTAAACAAACTCCTACAGTTTGAAAATAGTAATTCAAAAAAACCTTTGGCTGAGCCGAACATTGCAGAAAGCATACTTTGTTCTGGAGCTTTCCATTGAGTATCAGAAAAATACTTGAATACTCGGTCTAGATCTTCCAGAGTATGAGAAATTGTGTACGTCTTCACTGTAATATTTAGGGATTTTCCCAGTTGCCAACTCACCTCTGGCATGACTACCACCACCTCATGTCCATTGTGGATGAGCTTCACCACAACCGACTGCATGGTGAACCAGTGGCTCCCGTCCATGGGCACCACCAGCAGCCTGCCTGCCTGGACAAAGCCAGAGGCCAGCAGCAGACACACACACAGAGGAAGGGAGGCTGGGAAACCTGAAGGAGCCATTGAGAAGGTCAGCCCAAAGCAATCCAACTGCTGAGAATCTGAGCTCTTTTGACAAAGGAGGAAGTGTGACTGAGTTAAATCTGCTCCCTCAGGAGGGCATGTACTTGCATCATTAAGAAACAACAATCCCTGACAATGATTTACTTGGACAACACTATCCAGTGATGAAATATTATGAGGCACACTTGCTTGTATTCCAGATAAGATTTTTCTTGGGCAGAATAAGGCAATTTGAGTTTAGAAATAGTTACAAAGAAATATGCTGATCCTAAGGAATACAAAAGTTTTCACCTAAAGAAACAACTTTCAAACAATCTTGCATTTCTAGAGTAGTTTTCAAAGCAAAAGCAGACTGTGTTCCCAAGGGATTTGCTGCCTGCCACTAGGTCAAAGTCTAGGGGGAGGGTTCTTAGCCTGGCCTTGCTCACAGGCAGTGGTTTGAAACAACTCTGCCAATTGAGCAATGCTGCTGTCTTGGCACATGTGCAGTAGAATTCTTGTTCCACTTCCCAAGACTGTGTTCTCTGAACTGCTGACATAAGGGTGACCAGCATCTGCACAGATCACTCCAGGGACTAAAAGGAAGGTGACCACCACTCCTGTTACACTGTCCCCCTGTATGCATCCAATGCTGTGGACAGCTTATATTCTATAGAGAGGCTGGGAGTCTCCTAGTCAGTTACCCAGGGACTTTCTCTACAGATACATGCATTTGTCTCTCATGTCACTGCTGCATCTGGGGGTTTGCTTCCCCCTTGTGTTTACAGACAATGCTGCTCCCACCCAAATCTCATGTGGGTTTTTCTCATTGGAATTGGCTTCAAGTCCTTTCCCTGTACATCTGGGATTAAAACATTTTGCCCTGAAGGATATTGTGGTGTTCACAATTGACGTGCATAAGGCAGCTCTACATGGCGCTGTTGTTATAATCTGCTGGCCTGGTCTGTCACCTGAGTACCCTGTTCCTTTAAGGGACAAGCCTTCCTACCTACAAAATCCCTGTCTCGAACGAGGAGGGATTGCTTTTGGGCTTGGTCCTGGGGCTGAAAAATGAGTCAGGATATAATGACAGCATATCCAATGGTTTTTTTTTTAAAAAAAACTTTTTAAAATTGATTTTATTGAGCTATGCATTTTTCTGTGTTCCCCTCACCTCCTCTCTCCTTTCCTTCAACCCTCTCCCATGGTCCCCATGCTCCTAATTTACTCAGGAGATCTTGTCTTTTTCTTCCCATGTGATGTAGGAGGGTCGTCTGTCTATGTGTTACTTTCATTGGTTAATAAAGAAACTGCCTTGGCCTTTGATAGGCCAGCCCTTAGGTGGGTGGAGTAGACTGAACAGAATTCTGGGAGGAAGAAAGCAGAGTCAGGCAGATGCCATGATTCTCCTACCCGAGACAGACGTAGGTTAGGATCTTTCTCGGCAAGCCACAATCTCATGGTGCTACACACCTTACTAGAAATGGGTTAATCAAGATGTGAGAGTTAGCCAGTTAGAGGCTAGAACTACGGGTCAGGAAGAGTTTAAATGAATACAATTTGTGTGTTGTTATTTCGGGTGTAAATCTGGTAGTGCAGGTGCTAGGTGCGATAAAAAGCAGGCCTGCTCATCTCATCACTACAGATGGCGCCCAATGTGGTCTACAATTGGCACTCCAACGTGATGGACTAAATCCACTTAAAAACCTGAGTGGGCTTTAAAAAAAGAAAGAGAGCATTTAACACTGCTTTTTGCAATTGCTAGGATGTGCTGTAGAGAGATTTCCTGTTTCAGCAATAGTGCCAGAAAAAAAGCCTCATCATTTTAAAATTCAGCTTCCTGGGGCTGTGCCACCAATGGAAACTCTGGATTTGAAGCATTTTAATGGCTTTATGGAACTGGATGTTTGTGTTCCTGCTTAGGATCAGATAGAAAGTACTATGAGACCATGCCAATGGCTCAGCGCTCCCCACCTGCACCTGGGTAGACTGCAGGATCAGGCTTAGGCAGGTGGGAGAGCATGGCGGATTTCTGCGGCCATACAGAGAGATGTTTCCAGATGTTTCCAGGCTACACAGTGCTCTGCCTGTCAGATTTGGCTGTAACTTGGATGAAAGAGTTTCTGTGCTGCACGCTCAGTCTCAGATTTAAAGTGCTGAGTGTGGCTCCTACATGGTGGCCCCAGAACTAGTAGAAAATGGTACATCCTCCATTTTGAAATTGGAGCGAGGTGGAGCCAACATCCATAACAACCATACACTCTACAGCTCAGAGGCACAACTGATTCAGTCACAAGCGGCTCTGCCATGTTTGATTGGGTGGAGCAATACCGCAGTACCTGTTTTTGACTTAGGAATGTCACAGCTTAGATTCTTAAGTGCTTAGCGATTTTAAGGGGCAAATCAAAAGTGCTCCTGGACAGTAAAAAAATTACAGATTCACAATAGGTCAGATTCAGATATAAAAGACTTCTAAATGGGTCCCAATGTTGGTTGAGTGTACATAGGCTTGGGAGAGAGAATAAAAAGAATATAGAGAATAAAGTTAATGTCTTAAAAAAGGGTAAAGTCTTCAAAAAGACAGAGTCAAGAAAGTTATAGATTAAAAGAAATAAAGAAAAATAAGCCACGAAAAAATGGAAAATTCTCAGAGAGCCTGGATTCTATGTATTATTGTGTTATCTTTAAATTTTTCAACTGTGAAGGAGCTAAGTACAGAGAGATATTTCATTATATGGGCTGCTAAGCTGATATACCTGCATATATGTTCTAAAGGTATCTTGACTTCCAAATTTGGATCTAAGGTTATGATGCTTTGGAAAAGTTCTTCTTTTGTTTTCACAGAGGATGAAACCCTGTGGATTGTTTCTATCCCAATATGGTATGATAGACCACACCCTCCTGAAAGGTTGCTATGAACACCTATAAAATTACTTCACTCAACTGCTGACTGAAAAACAACCGGGCACACAGGTTATACCATAAAAGACCTGATTAACAGTCCCACTATACAGCAGGAAGAAGTTTGGAGAAAAATAACCACTTCCATATTCCCAGATATTCTTTATAAATGTTCTTTTACATTTAAAGGGGGATATGATATAGATATGAATAATTTGCAATGGTATGGATTTTAAGGTCAATTTTGTTATACGTATGTGAATTTTTGATACTGATTAAGGCATTTTGATTACGTAGTTCATTTAAAAATGTAATGTATAATTAGGAAACATAGGTTGTTAAATGGATAATCATCAATAATAATTAAGCTTATAGTCATGTTAGTTAGATTTTCTAGATATATAGAGATAGATTTCAGTTAGATAGATAGTCTTCATATCTTTAAAAGACTACAGAATATGGCATTTAAATGTTTTAATAACTTAGGGTTTTTCATGACAATGAGATGCGTCTGCTCTTGGCAGCATCAGCTACTTCAAGAAGAATATGGGCATTGAAGAGGCTCCTTATGGAGTTGGCTAGCCATTTGGGCAAGAAACTACTCTTGCCTGGACTGATGCATAAACTGGACACAAAGAACCCACAGAAAGAGGACTGCTGAACTTGCCTAAGGGTGAGATGGTCTTTTGGGTTTCCTGCTTCATGAAAGAGTCTACAAGACATTCTGCAGGACACAAAAGAAAGTGACTGAACTGTCTTTGGAATTTCCTGCTTCATGGAAATGTCTGCTGGATACTATGAGCCTGTAGGCCAAAGATGGATGCCCCAATGGTACAGAAAAACTTTGGATGAATGTCCAGGCAGCGAGATGTCTCTGTGATTTGTAGAGTTTTGGAAGTTGCTTATTTCCAGTTTACATAGGTAATGTTATATCCTTCTAAAGTCTTTGATGGAGTTGAAATAAATAGACAGTTATAGTTTTTTGTTATGATAAAAGATAAAATAGATATAAATATTGTAACTGTAATTTTTGCTTGATAACTGTATTGTTATATGTAGTTTTACTAGGTTAAAGTGAAAGCCTTTCTTTTTTGTTTAAACAGAAAAAAGGGAAATGATGTAGGAGGGTCATCTGTCTACATATTACTTTCATTGGTTAATAAAGAAACTGCCTTGGCCTTTGATAGGCAAGCCCTTAGGTGGGTGGAGTAGATAGAACAGAATTTTGGGAGGAAGAAAGCAGAGTCAGGCAGATGCCATTATCCTCTGACCCAGGACAGACATAGGTTAGGATCTTTGCCAGTAAGCCACCATCTCGTGGTGCTACATAGATCATTAGAAATGAGTTATTCAGCCGGGCGATGGTGGCGCACGCCTTTAATCCTAGCACTCGGGAGGCAGAGGCAGGCGGATCTCTGTGAGTTCGAGACCAGCCTGGTCTACAGAGCTAGTTCCAGGACAGGCTCCAAAGCTGCAGATACCCTGTCTCGAAAAACCAAAAAAAAAAAAAAAAAAAAAACAGAAAAAAGAAAAGAAATGAGTTATTCAAGATGTGAGAATTAGACAATAAGAGACTAGAGCTAATGGACCAGGCAGTGTTTAAATGAATACAGTTTGGTGTGGTTATTTTAGATGTAAAGCTAGCCGTGCATAAACCAGGTGGGATGAAAAGCAGCCCACTCCCTTATTGCAACACCCATGTAGATTAGATCCATGTATGTCTCTCTTAGAGTCCTCGTTGTCTAGGTTCTCTGGGATTGTGATTTGTAGGCTGCTTTTCTTTGCTTTATGTTTAAAAGCCACTTATGTGTGAGTACATGTGACAATTATCTTTCTGTGTCTGGGTTACCTCACTCAAAATAATGTTTTCTATCTCCATCAATTTTCTTGCAACATTCAAGATGCCATTATTTTGTTCTGCTGTGTAGTATTCCAATGTGTAAATGTATCAAAATTTCCTTATCCATTCTTCAGTAGAGGGACATTTAGGTTGTTTCCAGGTTCTGGCTATGACAAACAATGCTACTAGTGGGAATGCAAGCTGGTTTTTTGCATGTCAGTGTGGTGTTTTCTCAGAAAATTAGGAAACAATCTTCCTCAAGACTCAAGAAAACCACTTTTTGTGTATGTCTCCAAAAGCTGGTCAATCGTGCCACAAGGACATGTGCTCAACTATGTTCATAGCGGTATATACCGCTGTTGAGCATATACCCAATGATACCTTATCGTACCACAGGGACATTTCCTCAGTACACCAGGTTCATAGTTGTTCTATTTACCAGTGTTTAAGAAAAAAAAAACTAGATGTCCCTAAACAGAAGACCAGTTAAGGAAAATGTGATACATTTACATAATGGAGCATTACTCAGCACTTTAAAAATATGTATCATGATGTTTGTAGGCACATGTATAGAATCGGGAAAAATCATCCTGGGTGAGGCAACCAAGATCAGTTGAGAAATATGATATGTATTGATTTCAATTGGATATTGCCATTATAGAAATGATAAAAAGCTGCAATCTATAAACGCAGAGAGGTTAAGCATAGAGGAAGGGATTAGGCAGGACATGTTGAGAGAGGGAAATAATAAACATTTTATGAGTGAGGTGAAGCACGCAAAAAGACACAGGGGTTTCATGGGGAAGGAGAGTTCAGAGGGATGTGAGTGGCCATGAGAGGAGAGACAACTAGAATTGGAAAACATTTGAGTGGCAGTATGGAAACCTAGTGCGGGACACTGGAAACTTCCTGAAATCAATATATGAAAGCAATCCTGACAAGGTCTCCAAATAGTGAGGGACAGGGAACTGCTAATGTTCATATATTGTCACCAAACTAAGCTTTCTTCTTGGGAATGCTTTTCATATACTGCAGTTGTTGGTCATTCCAAGGGGTCCCGTGCAAATTCCCAAACAACCCAGGCTGTCAGCAAAAAATAGGTTGCTCTCCACAAACTGACAACAAGACCCCATTGCAAAAGAAAACATCTACAACTCACTAACTCAATGAACATGAACAGTTGAGCTGGTGCCTACATCAAACCTTTACCCTCCTTTTCTATTGTCTATGACATGAAAATATACTCTGCAGGCTACCAAAAGAGAAAAGGAAACACCAACCTAACCACAAAACCTTTCCCTTACAATCCGTCTTGCCTACAAAATATGATACGGTAATAGAGGCACACACCTTATGGGAGTAACCATGACTCATAATGATGTCCTGCTGGACTCATGGATCCAGTGCCTTTGTCAGCCATCATGAGAGATGTAACAACCGGGAGAGAAAACAGAGACCCACAGCACGACACTACACAGAGAGACCTCGGAACACACAGCTCTCAGTGAGATGTCTCCATCCAATCCCTCCAGTCAGAGCTCAGGGAATCTCATGGAAGAGAGGCAGAAGGAGTCGGGGAGAAAGAAGGATGGAGGACCCCCAGAGACCAAGGCCTGCTAAATCACTCAGCAAAGCTCATATGAACTGACAAGGCGAAGCAGTCTGCACAGGACCTGAATGGACCTGCCCCAGGCCTTCTGAATAGACACCATAGTTTCCAGTCTAGTCATTTATATATTTATTTTTTTATTTATTTTATTTCTTTCTTTATTGATTGATTCTTGAGACTGGGTTTCTCTGTGTAACAGTTTTAGATGTTCTGGCACTCGTTCTAATAGGCCTGACTGGCCTCGAACCCACAGAGATCTGCCTGCCTCTGCCTCCCAAGTGCTGGGATAAAGGCATGGGCCACAACCATCTGGCTCCAATGTTGTAGCACTGTGGGACTCCTAAAATTGCTAACAAGTGACTCTCTGATTTTTTCCCATCCTTTAGCACTCTTACTTTTCTGTTGACTTGTATTGCCCAATTTTATATGGTGGTGTTCTTTTCTTTTTACATTTTATTTTGTTTAAGAAAATGTACCAACTTTGCATCCTCCATATTGTATCAGTGATTCCTGAAATGTGGAAAAGCTGTGTGTGCAGCCTACAGAAAATGATGATGGCTTCAATGCTTGATGCATTTATTAAACATCTCCAAAAGCAATAAAATGTACATTGAAGGTTTTTGTCTCTTTAAACAATTTTTTAAAGTTGTCATACAGATTATTCGGTCGTATTCTGGCATTATTCAGACATTTTCTTTTCTGTTTATTCTGATCTTCCGCTACCCTGCCTTCCTCTTCCAACCCCTGCACATCCCCGTTTGTGTCTTCAGGTGGTATGTCTTTCATTATTTACTGGTTTTGTTTCTCCTAAGGAAAATTTTCTTTGTCCATTTCCTTTCTCTAATTTCATCAATATGCAATACACACAGAGGAAGGCACACACATAGTTAAACTTAGATTGTCGCATTGAATGTAAATGTAATATCCTCACAGATATACACCACCATATCAATAGGGCACCAATATAGATTTGATTCCGAATTAGTGAGTTGGCATAAAACAAATCTCTAACCAAGGAAAAAATTCCATATGCAGTGAGGTAAATGATAAATCACAGCTCAGTAAAGAATTTTTCTTTTCTTGGCCAAACCAAAGGCTCTCTTCATGTGCTAAAGGAGAGATAGCATACCTTGGAAAGTGACTTTCCTTGGTGGCAGTTGATCCCACCAATGTAGACCATGTTGGGCATCACAGGTGCAGGGAACTCAAACACAAAGTC